>NW_019416857.1:481629-571180 GCF_000390285.2 Anoplophora glabripennis
AAAAAACAAGTTTTTGGCTTTATTATAGCACATTGACAGCTATTTGACAGCTGCCAACTGTCAATTTTGAAAATCTAACAACAGATCTGAATTCAGCAACCTCAAAAATATAAACCTAGATAATAAAAAAAATGAAATAGGCTATTTCAAAAGTCTATACACACTGCGCATATACATAAATCCGTGGAGGATATTCGGAGCTTTAAAGCTCTGTACCGGCCAAACTATCCATTTTTGAGCTTTGTGGCCATTGAGACAATTGACCAGTATGATGAACTCTATCACATATCAAAAATTCAGCGAATTTGACCGGGACCCAATTTCCATAAGATTTGTGCGGGGTCCTTTTGTATCCATTTCAGGTATAGGCAACCCAAACTGTATATGAACGATATAAACTGCCTTAAAACTCTGAACAACGCACTGTGATTACTGTAATTCTTGTTGTAATGTACTCAATGATGAAATTAATTTCAATGGTTAAAAAATAATTCAGCTATTTAACTGCCTCTAATTCTGGTTTTAATTTTTTTTTATAACCACTCATGTTACCAGCGTTGTCATGTGCGATTAATCTAAAGTTACATTGGCATAGTCGGTAATCCCGTGTGGGCGGACAGGTGGGCACCTGCTTCGCCTCTAACCACCCCCTATTTCATCTGTTCATCTGTTTGCAGGCTGGTGCGAGGCGTGATGAATGTGAACGTCAACATGCGGGTGGGCATCCACACGGGTCGCGTGCACTGCGGCGTGCTGGGCCTGAGGAAGTGGCAGTTCGACGTGTGGTCGAACGACGTCACTCTGGCCAACTATATGGAGAGCGGCGGCATCCCGGGGTGAGTACAGTTCATTTCGCTTCGATTTTTCGCCCCCTCGCGACTAGGTACCCTTCGAAGCTAAGCGGCGATCGTCTAAAAAAGCGTTATCGAATCGACTTGATTCGTAGATGGTGGCTTGCTACTCGAAATTGCGGATTTTCGACAGTTTTTTTTATCGGTAATATTTTCCTCCAATTTTATGTCAATGTTGTTCCTTTCTCCACTTTTAAGACATAATGAGATCGGAATCGTAGTGGACTATTTCATATAATCTTATTAAAAAATATTTAGATATAAAAATTTATAACCAAAGATAGAAATTCAACATAACAGCAATATTAAGTTAATATCAAATATTGCCATGAACATGACGGATCTAAATTTCGTTAATTTTGACAGTCCATAGTTACTGTTTACCCGTAGTGTAAATATAATATGGTCTGCCTACGCGCATGTGATGACGTCACCTGAGAGAAAGACAGAGCAACAACGTACAACGCGAATAACGCTAGAGACTACAGTAGTCCAGCAATGTAAAGGTTGAAAATACTATAACTTCAATAATTTTTTTCTCGGAAACTAACGATTTTACAAAAATTTTTTTACGATATTGACTCCATTCGTCATGACATATCTAATCCCAAATTTTTTTGGATAAATTGTCACCCTGTATAGCTACTATTTGTGTCAAATCGGCAGGTCTTTGCTGACGTCATGCGTAGGCAGAATGAAACTGAATCGGTTGACGAGCACACCATGCTATATTCACACATGTGTTTGCTTATAAATTCATAAAATGTTTAACTTTGCAAGTAAAATCAGTGAAAATGTTCGGTAGCAAGAGTAAAATTGAGAATTTAACACCATCAAAAATTGTGGAACCACAAGAACAGTAAATAATTTATTACTTGTAAAATAAGCAGAAACATATGTAAAATTTTACTAAGTTTATGGATTGAAGGGTTAAAAGTAAGGTTAGTAGCTATTCATTAAACTTCAATTTGTATATTTTGATGAATTATCAAANATTAAAAAAGATTTAGATATAAAAATTTATAACCAAAGATAGAAATTCAACATAACAGCAATATTAAGTTAATATCTAATATTGCCATGAACATGACGCATCTAAAATTAATTAATTTTGACAGTCCATACTATTTACCATGAGGGCCTTTCGATTTGGCAGCAGTAGTACCTATTAGTAACTATTATCAGTTCAGAGTAACTCTAAGTTGCTATTAGCTACTAATAGCTATTACTTTTGCCAAATCGAAAGGCCCTCTGGTGTAAATATAATATGGTCTGCCTACGCCCATGTGATGACGTCACCTGAGAGAAAGACAGAGCAAATGTTGACATATTGGCATGAAAACTTTTTGTCGTTTTTTTAATAATTCAAAGCTGTTTCGTACACATTTTGACAATTCAATTTATTGTGCAAAACAGATACTTCTTCAAACTTCAAACTTGACAGAAAAACAAAGGTCACATTCACATTTAGACTCTACACACTTAAACTGATTTTTTATTCATGATTCTCACCATAATGTAAATGTTTTACGTCTTACTTATATTTATATTATACAAGTTGATTCGGAACTTATACAAAAAAAAATATGTACAGAGGACTCTTACAAATACAATTTTGTAAATCAAAGAGGGCAGTTCGAAAATGATGATACACTGATTTTATTTATTTCTTTCCCAAGAAAGAAATAAATAAAATTTTATGACACCTATTTTAGATCAGCAAATTCAACTGCATTTACAGGGAATTTTATTATTAATTAATAAAATTAATTTATGATTTTAATTAATAAAATTATTTGACATATCTGATGTTACAACCACTGCTCAAATTTGTCTTGCTTCATCACAAATTAAAACGATATCCATCAATTCCGAGTTGCTATACCCGTAAACCATTTTTGACACTTGAAAAACTAATGTAAACACTATCGCAAAAACGTAAATACTAACATCGGATTTCAGTATTGGGAATCACCGGGAGATATGTGGAAAGAGAGGGCATTGCGCACAACGTACAACGCGAATAACGCTAGAGACTACAGTAGTCCAGCAATGTAAAGGTTGAAAATACTATAACTTCAACAATTTTTTTCTCGGAAACTATAACGATTTTACAAAATTTTTTTTTACGATATTGACTCCATTCGTCATGACATATCTTTTCCCAAATTTTTTAGGATAAGTTGTCACCCTGCCAAAACGGCAGGTCTTTGCTGACGTCATGCGTAGGCAGAATGAAACTGAATCGGTTGACGAGCACACCATGCTATATTCACACATGTGTTTGCTTATAAATTCATAAAATGTTTAACTTTGCAAGTAAAATCAGTGAAAATGTTCGGTAGCAAGAGTAAAATTGAGAATTTAACACCATCAAAAATTGTGGAACCACAAGAACAGTAAATAATTTATTACTTGTAAAATAAGCAGAAACATATGTAAAATTTTACTAAGTTTATGGATTGAAGGGATAAAAGTAAGGTTAGTAGCTTTTTATAAAACTTCAATTTGTATATTTTGATGAGTTATCAAAAAAAAAAACAAACAAAAGACGATGAAGTGTTGCGAGAAACAATTACTCCGAAAGCTATATGCCCTTACCGGCATTGAATTATACTCGCAACACCTAGTGCAACAGCTAGGATCGTTTGTCAGTTTAACCCACCAGGCACAGACCGGTTTCGGACTTATTAGTCCTCATCAGTGATGATGCGACAACTGACAAACGACCCCGGAAATACATTGTACGCGGTAAATGTTGCAAATGGCTCCATCTGTCGTGCGGACTCACAACTGTGCCATTCAAATGGCTACAGTAGGAAGCGACCTGCTAACTGCAGGTACTTTGTTGCACGACTGCCACCCACAGAAGGCGTAACACAATGTTTGAAGTGTCAGTGTTGCGAGAAACAACTACCTACTAGCTAGCTCCCGGAGTAGTTGTTGTTGAGTAGTTTACATGTATCTCTGGTATTTTGGAAGCTTGTAGAATTCATGATTTAAACGAATTGGAATATAGAGATGTTGATTTTTGATCAACCCTTTTGCTTAAAATTAAAGATACACAAACAAAGGAAAAAGCATAAGGAACTAACAAATTCGGATACGTGGAAAATGAAATTTCTACTTACAATTAGACCTTCCGAATTGCTTTTACCACTGCTTTTACCAAAGTTCCCCCACAATATTTGTTGATGCTGGTGGTGACATAACTTCACTAAAACGTACGATGGATGGAAATCCACAGCAGTTGCCCAAGACTATGTTGACGAATCAATTCAAAATAAAGTCAACATAGCATCAACGTAAAATCTAATTTTGAATTCGATTGAATATAGTCAAACCACCAGTACTGTTAAATAAACCTCTAAACGTACTGCAGTTGATTTGTAATAACTACTTTTTATTAAATCTTGATTTTCGGACATTTCTGTTTTGTTTTTAATAAAGTTTCCTTGATATTTCCTTAGTTGTAACTCTTAATTTTATTATAAATTTATTAAATCTTGAAAATATAGTGCTAATTCTACATTATTACGACTGGTATTCATTGCAGTACTAGCCTACAGCCCGTATCCTAATTCTTGTACTTATATTTTAATATCCGTCATTAAATTCTCATTGCATAATATACTATTATTACTAGAAAAAATCATTAACGCATATCATGACGCGTAGGGGCTCAAGTGCATATCCCTGAGGTATAACATTTGAGAATTTCAGCAGAAACTAAAGTGGGATAGATGGAGAGTTTGTTTGATTTCTTTACAAGTTTCTGAAACCGCTCGAGTAGATAGATACGTGTGATTTGGCCCATTGTCTCTCATGTAACTGTGATATATCGCCCGGGAAACAGTTAAAGATAACGCCCTGATGTTCCGAATTATTGCAGGAGGGTCCACATTACCAAAGAGACCCTTAAATTTCTAGGGAATGACTACGTGGTGGAGCCGGGCAACGGGGGAGAACGTAACTCTTACCTTAAGGACCACAACATCGACACTTACCTCATCGTGGCTCCATCCTACAGGGGGGTAAGTTGGATGGATGTTGCTTTGTGTCAGTGTCATTTTTTCAGCATACACTTTCTTTTAAAATTCATGCTCACCTAGATCTAGTCATATTAAATGTTTCGTGTGTATTAAATTCATATTTTTATTTATTCACATTGAAACCCTGTTCCATTTTCACATAAATCGTGCATATCTGTACATAACTAGAGACGTAATACACTCATATTCCGTTTCATCTCGGTCTTTCACGGTGTGCAACTCCCGAAATAAAATGTTACTCTTACTGAACAGGCTTTCGGATTTTAATTTAAATAATACATCACTTCACGAATCTCATTCCTCCCCGTAATGCCATACTGAATTATAGAAGTGGTTGTCTTGATGTAGCATACAAAATTGGTCGCTGATAAATGATAATTGTCTGTGGAAACTTGTCGTAAAATATTAAATCATATTTCACCTTGAAGAAGTTTTAACAAAAGTTGCTGAAAAAATTGAAAGAGTAATTTTGGTGTAAGTGTAGGCCCATTTGAAAATGTCGAAATATTTTTCATTTATTTATTTAGAATCTTATGGGTTTACTGAATTGTGACAAATCCCATTTTTCTTTAAAAAAACAGTATCAATTTTTTCGCTGTTATTGTCAAATCAGTAGAAATAAAGGGGGTAAGACGCTATACACAGATAAGCCCGAGGAAAGCTCCACGAAGACATGGTGTTTATCTGAATGGATTTTTTATTTGTTTTTTCTTTCACGTGGATTTTCCGTATAAGCAAGATTTTGCAGCATCACGGGTAGGATTTATATTTCCCCTTTATCCCGAGACCCTTTCGCTTTTCCGTACTGTATTCCCCTTTCGGATAAACCCAAATAACGCTTCAAAGTCTCTGCGAATTAATTCTCCAGAAAAAAATAATAACAAGTCCATTGAGGTGGAAACGTTAACGGCTCTACAGAAGGCATCTTAAATGAGGTTATGGATTAAGTATTTTAGAAGACTTATTACCGCGGGGTCTGTTTTATATTTCGCTTCTAGCGACTCGAAGATAGTCCACTGTATCATCATCATTCATCAGAAGTTGCGCATGGAAGAGTTTTACTTCAACACCGCTAAGAGGGGTACACATTTTTTTAAACCGTTTTCCTCTTCCCTAATTATCATTCCACGTTACAAACGAGCCAAAGTTGTATTCGCCTCTGCCCCAATTAAAAACTTCTCGGGCGGTGACTGAGCGAAAGTTTTGTTGCAGGACAGTTCGGTGCCGTACCAGAACCACCCTATGAACGGGAACGTGGCCAAGGAAATGAGGATAATGGGCCACGGGTCCCAACACGGACACTCGTCGAAGTAAGTACTCGGTTGAGTGTTTTCGCTTTTATCAGTCCTAGGCGTTCGACAAAAATAAGTAAAAGCGATGTGTTTGTTTTAGGCTAGGCTTTAACGAGCCGCCGGAGAGAGAGAAGAATCCTGAAGACGAGGTAAACGAGTACTTGATGAAAGCCATCGACGCGCGCAGCATTGACAGATTGCGGTCCGAGCATTGCAGGACGCTGCTGCTTAATTTTAGGGATCCTCTAAAGGAGGCGAAGGTAGGGGTTTGAAGACTGAATTAAAAGGTTCATGAGGAAGTTAGTTCCTTGAGATCAATTTACTGTCATCCTCTGCTCAAATTAGGGAGTTTTCCAACTCTCAAAATACAGATTAAATATTAAACATTGTGAAAGAGAATAACCAACTTGTAAATTGCTGTAATTTTGCCCTTCGTCGGCGTAAACGGACGCAAGTAAATTGGTCATACTTCCTTGGTTATGGCAATTACAACATGAATATGTTTGTTCAAAATTCTCTTTCCAGTATGTCCTGGAAAAGGATCGGATGCTCACCTTATACTTTTTTTGTTCCACTATTTGTTTCGTCACAATTGTCCTGGTACAAATAGCTTTATTTAGACGGTAAGCTCTCAAATACCTGATAAACTGACGAAATTAAATCGATCCGTTTGTTTTCAGTAACGACACTGCAATATTGTGTTCAGTTCCTATAGTTTCGTTGATAATTTTCGTCCCCATTTTAGTTTACATGGAAAACATGAACAAACAGGTAGGTGGACGTGGATAAAAGCACGTAACCGGTGTTTTAAAAATGTTTTGTTTAAGAATTCGCAGTTCAAGCTGTTTGCTCTTTCGAGGATAATCCAGAAGAATCGAAGCGTTGCTCAAATCTTTTCTTCCATCATGGGAGTTTGTATATATGGGTTAGTTATGCTCCAGGCGGTGAGTAGATATTTTTTTTTATATTAAAAAGCAACAGGCATTATCCTTTCATTAAACAAAATTTACAGTATTGGTCATATTGTTTAAATATATTTTCAGTTATCTCTTCCGATTGAGATCCAATGTTTAAACTCAACACTTGTCGGTGGGCACAACTGTACCAGTTACTTGAATGTATCGTTAAACAACGATAACGGAAATAAAGACTGTAAACCTTATTTTTTAGTAGATGTGAGTAAATTTGCAATATTTTCTTTACTATATTCAAGGTTGTGCATTTTTCATTGGAAACAACATGGGCAATTTACTTTTACCCAAAAAAGGTGAAAATTACACCGTTTTTTCAATAATAAATGTAGGTACGATAAATTATTATCCTTGTATAAAGCAAATAATAGGGATATCCGCTAATTTCAATATCCATTTGTAATACCCGGTATTTACCTTTACCTGCTAATTATGTGTTAGCTGTTAAGAACCCGCATACTCTTTAATTACTCGAGCACTTGTTAACACCTGTCTTTTCACAACCCGATTACTATAATTTTCACCAATCACTCAAATAAAATAGCTCTAAGTAAAGCATATCTTAAAAATTTTAATATTCACTTGGGATAAATTAATATCGATATGCATTATTAATCATTACAAAAATATTTTATTACTACTCTTCGGTTAAACTTGTATAAAACATAGCATACAGTTTATTTATTAGTGTGGTGTTTATAGAGAATAAAATTAAAAACATTTCTGATGTTAAATGAAATAAAATCATAATTAAAAATAATGATTTTATTTCATAATTATAAGTATAAGAGAACCAACCAATACATGGAGATCTTGTGCCATTTCATAGCCTCATAAATAATTCTAGAAGCAATGCAGGCATATAAGTAAGGAGCATCGGCTTCTTGCACCTGAAGAATCGCGTAAACAAAGCGTGACAGTCAATGTCAATGTATTAATTCTTACTGTTACATTTGTTTACATTTGTGCTTACAGGTTAAAAATATTACTATCCATTATTGCGCTAGTTACTGTTTTATAAATTTTGTGTTTTAAAATGTACGTTTTTTTCTCTTGATAAATAGGGATATTCCTTCTGTCAAAATTTAAATGCGTAAAGCGTAAGTTTAAAGTGATTCGCCTATTATGCAGACACATTCACATTATGTTAAATCATTATTTTTTCATTTAGGGCCATACTAAAGACTATTTTTCCGTTACGTAATTAAAGTTACATTTTCGTCATAAAAAGAAACTTTTTTTAGAGATATTATTGGGAAACTGTATTTTAATGTTTATTCTCTATAAACACTAGGATGGCCCAAAAAAAAACGAATATTTTTTTTCGTGTCTCTTGTGAAAATATGTTAGTTTATCATGTTTTAAGACCCCCTCAAAAAATCAGCTCAAAAATAATTTTTTAGAGGTCGCTCAAGATTTTTAAAAATGTCCAAAATCGTCAAAAAATTATTTTTTTTAAATTTTATTTTTCGTTATTTTATAATTTTCTATAGTAGGATCGTATTCGATGCAAAGTAGAGCAAAAAGTTGGTCTTTTATCAAAGGAAAATCGCTTCATTATTTTTAGGAGGCGTAAGATGAACCATTTCAAATTTAAAATGAAATTGATTGTAAAATCTGAAATACCGCTGCATACGCACTGTGTTCTGGTAGTAGCTATAGTCCCCCAGGTGCATCGAGTGTACGAAGTGGTCGGTTATACGTCAAATACTAACCTGGCGAGCTTGGTCGTAAAACGGAGACTGCCTCCAAAAAACAAGTAAACAACAGTGGCGCGTACAGAGGTATATGTGGAATTTAAAAAACAAATTGGATTTATAATAAATTACATTTAAAATAAATAGTTTATGAGAATAAAGGAATTTTTGTAGGAACAAGGGTGCCAGACGAGAACTGATCCCCTGTCCCTTCATAATATAAAAAGAAATTATTCAATTTCTAAAACCCTTAAAAGCGTACTGCTTTGGATCCCTTGACAGGCAATGATTTGCATCGAATATGATCCTACTATAGCTTGAAAAAAATCGCGATTCTGAAAATTTCAAATCGATATTTTAATTTCGAAAGCTCACTCATAATTATTTTAACTTTCAAAGTAGTTTACCCAAAATGTTTTCGAGCGACCTAAAAATAAATATTAACGAACTAATAATTTTTTTTATTGAATTTGATGAACAAAGGAATATAAATAAATCACGAAATACTTATTTTAAAAAATTAAAAAATTATAAATGCATATTTGATACTCACAGTGCGGTAGTAAATTTTGCCTCGATAAATTTTTTAAGTGACTCGTGATTTATTCCTATTCTTTTGTTCATCAAATTCAATAAAAAAAAGGGTTCGTTGATATTTATTTTTAGAGTATTTTGAAAGTTAAAATAATTATGAGTGACTTTTAAAAATTAAAATATCGATTTGAGATTTTCAGAATCGAGTTTTTCAACCTAGAAAATGGTAAAATGACGAGAAAAAAATTCAATATTTGATGATTTTGGAAATTTTTAAAAATATGTATTGAGCTCTAAAAAAATTTTTTTGAGCTGATTTTTTGAGGGGTCTCTTAAAACATGATAATCTAACATATTTTCACAAGAGACACGAAAAAAAATATTCGTTTTTTTTTGGGTCACCCTACTATACGTATAAACTTTAAGTTTCAGTAAACATTTCCTTATTTTATTTTTTTCCGACACATTGTTTATAAAGTGACAAAAAATACGTAATTGTATTTGCAATTGGAAAAGCTTTAACATAAAAAATTTATCAACCTACCCTTCCATTTAAAGAAAAAGTTGGGGGTTGCTGCAACCCCGCACATAATTAAATAAATAAATACATAAACTTCTTTGTAATATGCCCCACTGAAAATAAAAATTGACGTGTTTCAGGAATTTTGCGACAAACCTTTATTTATTAATTTGTTCCAGTTAAACTTTCCGTTCTGTATAAGATTTCCCAGCCCTGACGCACAAAGAAAGCGATACGCAGCTAATATTACATATTGGTTATTGGGTAAATAACGGGTATTAGGTTACCCATCGATATTCTTGAAAGAAATCATACACATAGCAGAATAAATTGCCCAGATGTCTTCTGTTACTTTCTATTCAGTTTTATTTGTAAACGGTGTCAAAAATTTTATAAAAATTTTGTGAAACACGCACAACTTTCTCATTCCGTCCGTATCCGTTCCCATTATTTTATCGACGCTTTGTAGTACCTTCTACTCCTCGTTCTGGTCTCGATGATAGCGTGCGCCGTCTATCAGATCCTTATCTCTCTACTGAAGACAATCATCCTACTGGGCGGCCTGGCCGGCTTCGTGTCCGTCTATCTCATCCACTCCAAAGAAATGCACTCCATTCCCTGTCTGTTCAGGAACAGGTAAGGGCTGACAACTGATCTTTTCAGATTTTAGCGGAAAATTTATGCTAATTTAGATCGAGGAGGGTTTGCTTGGAATCGGAATCGCGAGAGTCGGGTTGTCTGATTTATCGTTTCGAATTGGAAATTTTTCCAGATTGCTTAAAGAATTGCGGAAGAGGTTATATTTTGAAAGATTACAAAACGATAAAATCCTATCCTAAACGATAAAACTTATTATTAACGACTTCTACAGGGTACACATGTTTGAGAATTGAAAAATTGAAAGAAAAGTTTTTATTTTAAAATTAATTGTTTTGTCTACTTCCTCCAAATATATTACATCGTCAGTGATTGATGATAAATATTTCAGACTTTTTTTTTGTGATTAATCTGAACTTACAAATTCAAATTAACTTCTTTTGTCATTATATTACACTTTTTTAAGTGTACCATTTTTTCCCCCTTTCAGTATAGATCGCAGTCAGCCGTGCCCGTGATTAACTTAATCACTGTCATTAAATTATGAATATGTAAATATATCGGGCGCCTGATATTAATTACAAGCTGTGTTTTTGATTAAATTATCCTAATTACTCAGTGCCGCAGGCGTTATCTGTCATGGTTGGTTGTTTGCAGCGATCTCACTTTGACTCAGCAGTACGCAAACGTCATCATACTGGCGGGTTTCGTCATCGCCCTGATAGTGCACGGCCAGCAAACCGAAGCGACGTACCGGCTGGACTTCGTCTGGAAACTGCAAGCCACGGGTAAGTAGTCATCAGCATCACTGGCCACGAGAAGGCCTCACATCTGACTTACCACTATTTTGTGACGTCATTCTCAGTGGTTCAATTCTATAATTTCGGGAAATATAAGATTATATTGCAAAACTTTTTACATATTGGCCTTGTTTAATCATTTTTGGCAGATTATCTGTGCTGTATAAAACCGGTGCAATTAAATTCAACGAAATCAGTTTAAATTTAATAGCTGCATACCTTTTCAACGATTTATGTTTTGAGGTTGTGTTTACCAAACATAGATTTGATTTGGAAGATTTGAATGGAATCTTGTGCCGTCAACATATATCAACAGTCAATTTAACCATAACTAGACCACGTCGGATTGAAATCGCACGGGTATTGGTCTTACCGTTTAGCAGACGATGACATGTTTTTTTTACTGTGACTTGACATGGAACAAAATTGTGATTTAGTTGATTTAGTTATCAACAACGAATGGTAATTCCATTTGAACAAGAAGCGTTTTAAAATGTATGTTGCTGATTCCAAATCAAAGACTTCTTTTGTTCTTAATTAAATGTACTAAAGTATGTAGCTATAGAACTATACATCGTTTCGTTTTATTGCTTATCGACATATCTTTCACCACTAAAGTGACGTCATAGGCGTAGCGTTCAGGCTTTAGATTATAAGTGTAATAGTAGAGCAGATTTTCCCTCTACTGAATCTTTGTAATTTCAATTTTTTATGCCAGATCAGTGTTGTACGTGGATCATCAAATCCAGCAAAAATCATAACCCGTTTTCTTTTTTCAGAGGAGAAAGAAGATATGGAACATCTCGAGGCCTACAACAGAAAACTGCTGGCCAATATACTTCCTGTCCACGTGGCAGAGCATTTTCTGAACAGTCCCAAAAACAATGACGTGAGTAAAACGTCCATTCACATATTTTTAATTATAATCTACAAAAAAAATAATTTGTATTCAGATGTGCCAGCCTGGTACTGATTCTGAAATACTAAAATATTCCGTGAAATTGCACCGACGAAATTAAAAATAGCCTCACATTTTCTTTCAATAAGAGATCGGAAATCTGCGGGGAAATCCGCCATTTGCGCACTGCATTAGTGAACAAACCCCCGCTGAATTTCTAATAAGCGCAGCGGTAGTACAAAGTTTACTAGAATTTTGAAGCGTATCTCGTGTTCCGTGTACCCAAACCGATCCCGTTGATCCCACAGGATTCATAACTCGGTTTAGCATAGTGATTATGCAGCTTATGCGAACGTAACTAATTAATGTTTGAATTACTGGGAAATTAAAGCCGATCGAAAATTAATTCGAATACTTGAATTTGAATTTAATCAGTTTTATTTGTTATTGGTTATTTGTCGTTACTTTTTCACAATTAAATTTATTGTCCATTTCTAACCTCAAAAAAAAAAACTTTTTTTTTCTAGGAGCTCTACCACGAGCAGTGCGACTTTGTATGCATCATGTTCGCATCCATTCCTAATTTCTCGGAGTTCTACGTAGAGCTGGAGGCCAACAACGAGGGGGTGGAGTGCCTGCGGCTGCTGAACGAGATCATCGCTGATTTCGACGAGCTGTTGTCCGAGGAACAGTTCCGCTACATCGAGAAGATCAAGTCCACTGGGGCCACGTACATGGCCGCCTCAGGTAACTCCTGTCCTTGATTAAGCTTTGGTTTCACAGGAAAGCGATGCCGTAATATGAGATCGCAAAAAAGCACTCTTATAGATGTAAATGGAGAGCGGTAAACACCGGGCGGCGTATAAAAATGATGCAATATATTTTGACGGCAGACAGTACAGCGAGAAACATTTGTTGCAACATTTTTGTTTACCGTCAAAAACTGTTTTCATTTACGTCATATTACGACCGCTATTACGGTACCACTTTTCTAGGAAACCAAAGCTTTAGAGTCCCGTTAGAATCCCTCCATTTTGGCTCCAAGAAAAAAAAAACTGCAAAATTGTAAACAGTTAATTTTCTTTATATCATGTCAACATTGGAAAAATTATGACATTTTCGTTAAAACTAGAGCGTTTTCAGTTTACTTTTTGTTCATTCAATGTGCACTGAGACTACCTTCACTTTTTGTTCGAGTTGATAGTAACTACAGGTCGAAGATATACTGCGCACTTAGTGTAAATAAGACGAAAACTCTGTTAATTTTGTATAGATACAGGTATATACAGATTCATTAGAATTTGTTTCCGACTCATTTCATAAAATAACTCAGGAAACTGCAAACTGCTTAGTGTCTATCGGCGCAAAATGACTTGTTATTTGCACCTACTGACACATAGTGACCTACTAATCTCTGCTATGAAAATGTGACTATTATCGCACTAAAAAAACGCAACTACTTAACGGACTATATGCCTCTATTGGTATTAAATTACACCCCCAATATCTAGTAAATGGCTAAGACCGTTGTCAGAAGAGTCGCCAGACAGGTCGGTTCAAAACCGGTCCTAAACTGACTCCCACGAATGATCTTAGCTATTTACTAGATATTGTTAGTGTAATTCACTGCCAGCCGGGGCATTAGTTGTGTCCCACGATATCATTATTTAAAAGTAAAAGTATTATTTTGACGTTGACAGTTGTTTAACCGCATTGCGTACCCTATTTTATTCTTAACGAATAAAATTAAAACATTAAGTGAGAAATATAAGCAGCAAATTGTGTGTTTACGCTAAAAGAGAGAAAGATAGGTGGACGGAATTTTTCCTCTCTTCTCCCACCTCCAATCTCAAAAGAAAGGCCAGCGCGTTCCAGTAGGTTTAAATTTCCATCTCCAGATTCAGCTGTAAAACTACATAAAATATAACGAATATTTAACTAATTTAAAAATCGTATTTTTTATTTGCACATGGACAATGAAATATTTTACAAATCATAATAATTAGCATTTACTGAAGCACAAAATATCAATTGACGCTCTTAAATATGAATCACGGGTGGCCGGTCAAATTAGCATCCATTGTTTATTTAGTATCGAGTGACCGCACTTTAGATTAATAAAACAGATTTTCCATAATTAGCTGCGGACGCCGCGGCACTGTTCATAATTTATGGACTTGAAAATGGCCGGCGGAAATTGACATGATTTATCTTTTATGTAATTAGGAACATATCAAACTGATATACGAGCCCTAACAAGTAAATGTTCGAATGAGCGATAATTTTAGCAGTAACAGTTGATAACTTATTACATTATCTTAGTTCCCGCATCCTCAAAATAAGTTGTCAGTTTAACTGAAAGCGATAATATGTCCCAACTGATAAATAGTGTAAGGAATCGAAAGCAATAGCGTGATGATACATGTGTAAGGCGCTGCAGTCGAAGTTTTGTCAACGAGGCTTAAGCCCGCACTAGCTCTCTCTCTTTCGCACACGTCTGTGCGATTGCCGTTTATATTGGCAAATTGACATGGCAGTCCAGTAGTTTTAAAGTCTATGCTGCTCATGAAATCACAACAATTTGGCGAGAAAGAGATTGTATTTTCTAGCAGGACGGTGCATCATACAGTCAATCTTACAGAAAATAGTTTGAAGATATTAAATTTTTATTCAGCTGATTCTCAAGCAGACCAGACCAAAATGTAGTTGAAACATTATGACACCACACGAAAAAGTCCTTGTCCAAAGGGCAATTCCTGATCTCAAAAGAAAAATCCAGGAGATTTGCGAATTACCAAAGAGAATTCGCACTATTATAAAAACCAAAGGAGAAGTTACGAATTACTAAATCATTAGCAAACTTTTCCGACCAAACATGTACTTATCATCACATTTTAGAGCTTTTGGCTAATAGTGAAGTTTAACTGTTCCTTTCTAATAAATACTAGTCAGTCGACTATTTTAACAACTCAATTTGATTTGTGACAATCATTATTATATAGTTGAGGTGAATTTTAAAAACATTATTTAAAAATCGAATCAAATTTAAATAAATACCATTCGAACATTTAATTGTTAGGGCTCGTGTTTATTTATTATCTACACCAGTGGCGAGTGACATATTACATAAAACTCATATAACAATGACAACCACGTCGCCTTTAATCAGCGTGAACTCGTTTCCAGGATTAACTCAAAACACGTGCGACATGCAGAGCTTCAAGCACGTGACGGCAATGGCGGACTACGCCCTGAGGCTGAAGGAGTTGCTGGAGGAAGTGAACGAGCACTCGTTCAATCACTTCAGGATCCGTATCGGGATTAACGTGGGCCCCGTGGTGGCGGGCGTCATAGGGGCCAGGAAGCCTCAGTACGACATCTGGGGCAACGCCGTCAACGTGGCCAGCAGGATGGACAGCACAGGCGTTTGTGATAAAATCCAGGTAGGCCAAGATATATATTTTTTACTTTATTTAATGCCTTGGTAGATTCACTGCGTGATAACATTTAGGCCTTTTATGTCACAGACATCAAAGCGCGGGGAGTTCTGAACGTCAATAACAAAGTGGGGTAAACGAAGCGAAATTGCTGTGATATCCTACTTTGTTTATTACTACCCGCTTTTGAAATATGATGTAAAGATTGTATCAGGAAATAATAATAGCCGTTTTACTCCCGTTTATGTTTTGCTTTATTCTCATCTCTGCAAGAGGTAATTATTTATCAGGGCATGAATTTTTAATCTTCCACGAGAGGACAAAGCCTCAGAAATCAATTTCATTTCACCGGAGTCATTCTTATCGCGTCTCTTTTTTTAAGAAAGAGGTTTATGCGAGGAATTAAATATTTTTCCAAATGGTGTAAAAAAGCAGTTAAACTACCACTACTACTACCACTACAACTACCATTTTCGCAACTATCGCTACCAGTATTATTGTTCTTGTTCTCCGTCCTCTTCTTGTTATTCGTCTTCTTCTTCTTTGTCTTCTTCTTGTTGTTGTTCTTCTTATTGTTCTTCTTCCCTATTATCTATTTTCTGCCTTGTTTTCTGAGCATACTGCTACTGGTGGTATTATTATTATAAAGTTGTAACTAGAAAGGTAGGCAAGTCCGCTGATGCGGACTTAACCTTTCTCTTCGGCCCTCGGGCCGCGCTGCGCACGACTCGAACACCGCTGCGCGATGCGTTCTCTGTGGGTTGGTAAATAATATATAACATTTTCCCAAAAAAAAATGTGACCCACCCGCGATTCGAACCCCGGACCTTCGGCTTCGCAGTCGTAAGTTTACAAAATTAGCTACGGCGATTTAACGCTGGGTGGAGTCTGCACGGGCTATTTGAAACGTTGGTTCTCCGCGAATGTACACTACACAAAAAATTGAAAATGTTCAAATCAAGTTTTATCGCCAAAGTTGCCTCTCTAAAAGATCGAAACCGGTGCATAACGGCAATATAAAGGCTCACCGTGGCCCGATCGGCCGGGCAAACGCGTCAAATGACAAAATTTATTTTGACGTCTTCACTGACGTTTGTCTCCATATCTGTTTAAATATCGGATATACTTCGGATATCTCTCTCCCACCGAAAAAAAATATTTTCGGCGAGGACTCTTTTTAAAGTGGAAATGTCACATATAAGGCACGAACAGATCGCCTTCAAAATACGACTTTTAGATAAAGGAAGGACCGAGGGGCCTTTCGGGCCCCACGGCTCGCCGCTGCGCGGCTCGCGAGGAAAGCTTTTGATAATACCATACGTCTCTTTTCGCGGTGGAGTGTCAGTTTCACTTTAATAGATATTGTTGTTGCTATCATTTTAATTATTGTTGTTTGTCACTGTAGATGTCGTTTCAATAGCAATTATTGTGATTATTGTAGTTGTTGTAGTGGTAATTGACAGTGGTGGTAGTGTTGAATCAATATAGAGATGGTTAATACATACATGATTTCAGAATACAGCGATTCTGAAACTTTGCCAAAAACTACATAATGCCTCATCACTATTCAACAACCTCGATTATACTGTAAAAATGGAATTACGAGTTTGATTTCTTTTTCCAGATAACTAAAGAAGTTAACCAAATTCTCCAAGCCAAAGGTTACCCGACGACGTGCAGGGGATCGATAGAAGTGAAAGGCAAAGGTTCCATGGAAACTTTCTTCCTGGAGGGGCCGGCTAGAACTCCTCAAGGACCTAATATAACCGTGAACCCTCTAGCTAATATTAACTCTGATAGTAAGATGTCTCAATTTGAAAAACCTATGACAACTGTGTTAGGAACAATTTCCGAAAAGAATTAAGTTATTTATTTTTTACTTTGTTATTTAACGTAGCTTCCTGCGTAGGATCCGATGTGTTGTGTACAAACCGACAATAATTTTCAACGATGCAATAGAAGGGAAGGGGGGTGCCGGATGTTACGCAGGAAGTTCTCTTAGTTTGAAATACTCCTGTAAATACTGTTATTTCCAAATTTATTTTTATGTATATATTATTTTTTAATAAAAAAGGAAACTCTTCTCTGACTCGTATTTATTTTCGATCCCCTCATTTAACCCATTGAGAACATCAAGCGAGACTGTTTTGCTCCCTTCCCTGTGAGTTGTGCACTCCCTCCATGTCATCCCGACATCTCCCCAAGCTTTGAAAAGCTTTTTAGGTTCAGAACGTCGTTCACATGTCAAAACTTTTTAAATTAAATTTTTGAATTTTTGACTTGCAATAATTTTACCAAGTAGGCATACTACCAATGTTCTACATTTTATTAAATTCAGTAGTGGGAGAAGAACAAAAACAGAGAGAGGAGGAGGAGGCAATAAAAGAAATTCCTGGGTAAAAAAATCAAAACAATTTTGAAAATACTAAGTTTGTTCTGTTAAAATGTATGTCATCTTTTCTGGTAGTACTAGAGTCATTTTTCACAAATTTGTTAACTGTAAAATAAAGGTCGGACGCGGAAATATCAGTTTTCGAAAATTGCGCACTATTATTGCAAAAGGCGATGGATGTTGATGAAATTTATGGAAAAGGTCAATCCAATGACCTTTCAACTGACCGTAAGATTGTCGCTCCAGGTATTTGTTAATTAATTTCCTCCGTTTTTTTTTTAATTAATTGTTTAATTACTAAATGTTAATTTTAGAAGTAACGAAAACGTATCGAAATAAAAAAATTTCAAAAAGTTGAAATTAAGTAGCCGTTTACAAGATTAGGCAGAAGCTGCTCGGGAATTCGCTCTTTTTGCATTAAATAGAGCTTATTTTTACGGTAATTAAAAAAAGTCACCTACGCCTCTTTGTTCCCAATATAACTTCTTTTTTTATAACGTTAATTGTTCATTAACGGACGTATCTGACCGAGATTTTAGAGACAATTAAACAAAGGGCTCAACTTTTATTTTCAAAAAGTTTTACATTGACAGTCCAAAAACGTTTTAGCGGCAGTAAAAGTTAACGGTAACGAACGGCCTGCAGGCGGGAGAAGGAACGCCGGTTTTGGAAATAAAAGTTTAACCCTTTCTTTAAGTGTCTCTAAAACTTTAGTCCATACGTCCAATTAACAATTATTAGACATTATAAAAATAAGGTTATCTTGGGAACAAAGAGGCGTAGGTGATTTCTCTGTTAATTTTAAATTACCGTAAAAATAAGCTCTATTTAATGCAGAAAGAGCAAATTCTCGAGCAGCATTTGCCAGATCTTAGGACAAATTGTTTATAACGCTATTTTGCACGTCCTACGTTGTTAGTTGTAAACGGCTACTAAATTTCAACTTTTTGAAAATTTTTTGCTTCGATACGTTTTTTTGGATCAATTTGGAACCTACATCTACGATCCAGAATTAACGTTTGGTAATTTAACAATTAGTTGCAAAAAAACAAACGAAATTAATTAGCAAATAGCTGAAGCAACAATTTCACGGTTAATCGAATCGGCGTTTGCCACACACATTGGACATTGGATTGATCGTCTTTTCCATAAATTTCATCAACATCCATCGCTTGTCACAATAATAATGCGAAATTTTCGAAAATTGATATTTCCGCGTCCGACTTTATTTTACATTTAAAAATTGTTGAAATGTGACTTTAAGCAACTTAAACAACATGAAATGGCTAATATACCGATAGGTCGTCTAGATTTTGGTGGGCAGTACAAAAAAGTAAAAAACACGCAACTTATTTGCAATTTTCCAAGCGTCACTTCTTCCGAGTTACTTTTTTAATATTATCATTCTACATACCCTTCCCCGTCATAAAGTACAATAAAATGTCTAATAATATTTTTTTCAAGTTTTATGATCTAATTGGAGCACGAGGCCCGAAGGCCCGAGAGAAAGTCAAGTCCACTCCAGCAGACTTACCAGCCTTTCCAGTGTATATCGTTAAGTATCGTTAGTAAAAAGAGATTCAATGAGTTTTAAAATACAACCAACGCCTAAAAGCTTAAAGTGCTCTGTATGTTTTTTTAATACTTTTATATTAATTAGTTCTACCTATGCTATTATGGTTCCAATCGCAAAATTAGTAGTTAACTGTGTAGGTACCTGTTCACTTCTTGCTTCTTAGCTGATAGGGCCTGCCCAATAGCACGTACAGGAAAGAGCTCCCAATATGCCGCCACATCCTCAATAACGATTCCATCCTATCCTGGACGTCTTCGACGAGAGGAAACGGCGAATACATCGTATACTTCTGGTCGGTCTCCTCCTGGTCCAGCACCCCATCCCTAACGAAAGTATACATGTAACAGGAGGGCGATTCGCCGACAGTGTGGATTTTGTGGAAAACCCCCACTTCGACCGGAACGCGGTCCCCTTTCTTCAACGGCACTCCTATCGACTGCAAGGTCTCCTGATCCTCCATCTCGAACACCACCTTTCCTTCCAGTACCGTAAGCGTCACGTTCTGCAAGTCGCTGTTGATGAAGTTCTCCAAGTACATGCCTGAAAATGTAAAGGAAATGAATGAAATCAACGTTTATCAGTCTCGCGTCTACCTGGAAAATCGGCGATGAACAGCACGTCGCTGTTGTTGGACCACGAGTAGACCTCCTTGCTTATGTCGTTCATGGTGGTCCTGAAACCGCTGTACTCGGCGAGGACGGGCATCAGCCACTCTACGGGTTCGTAGGGCGACCAGTTGGCTTTCAGAAGGTCGTAGTTGGGGTCGTACATACGCTGCTGGAAGCGCTTGTTCAGCGAACACCACACGTCCACGTAGATAGAGATGTTGTCGGATGTAATGTAGTTGGGCATGTCTTTGGGTTGAAGGGAAGACACCGATTCATCTGAAAAATATTCACCGTCATGCTATTATGTCGTGGCTGGAAGATTACATCTTTTAGTTCATCAGGCGTAATTCTCTAATGGAAAATTCCATGCTTCTGTTATTTGTCTTTGTTGTCTTTGTACTAAGGATTTAAAAATGTAATTCTTTCCAAAACTAACATACGAAACATTCCCTACGTTGAGTTTCAGCTCAATTATAGAATCGAATCCGTTATATCACTTACGTCGACTTACTTTATTCGATTCCGAAACGAAAGTATTATTAGAACTAATATACGATGTGCGTGATCACTAATGCAGATTAAAATCAACACAAATAAAACATTGTTACATTCGTACAAAACCCACATTTCGTCAAACCAATTTTTTATCCATTTTCATTTAGGTTAAAATCTTTGACTGCGTTGAAACTGTTGTGGTTACTCTCCTTTTCCCTTTTCCCACAAACATACGTTATTGACTAAATCCGACGGTCCAGAAGACCTCCCTGTCGAATTATTTTGGCAGAAACGTCTATTTTTCAGTTCAGAAATCAAAAAAGCGAAACTTTTACGTCGGAATGCATGGTTTTTGGTGAGTGACCTTCTCAAAGGTCATTCATAATTCAAAAGATAAATAATTGTTAAGAGTGATGACTAGAATAAATGAACTTCAAGATCTGCAAAAAATAGGCATTATAATTTAAAAAACATGCTAATCCTAAACAGATCTTGAAGTTTCTTTATTATTCTTTATTATTTCATTCTTGGGATAATCTTCCAGGGTCACTTTCTGCAAAACCTGAGCTATGCGTTCTGACGTAAAGTTTCCCTTTATTTTCAGTTCTGAAGTAAAAATAGTCGTTTCTGTTATAAAAAATGAGTTGTCATTCAATCCATATATATTATGACCTTTAAAAAGTGTCAAGGTCAAAGCCAAGGTCATAAATTCACAACTTCTGAAGCAGGTGATTCTCGCCAGAATCACTCCCGACAATTCTTTATTCTTCTCCGACGTAAAATTTTCCGCATTTTTAATTTTTGAAATGAAAAATAGATGTTTCTACTAAAAAAAAATAAGTTGACTTTCAAATAACCTTGAAGATATGGGTCAGTGTCAAATTCAAGGTCATCACGAGGTGATCGCCAATAAGCCGAACAACTTTCGTTACAGTTTATTTTCACGAAATGACCCCTTGTTCGAACTCCGAAATAATTAACTGGTGAAATTAAAATATAAAACCAGTTAGTCATAAAATTATTTTAAAAAACTAGAGCTCGACACTTCAGTGCTTAAATAAAGCGGAGAGATGGGAGATCTATTTTTTCGCTCCGTGGCTTATTTCGTTCATTTCATTTCACGCTTTGGTATGGGCCGTTAGCCGCTACATCTATAGAAATTTCTCATTCGAGCTATGTAATAAATTAGAGCAGATATAGAGATGGAGATAGAGCAGTAACAAAATGTCGTGATTATGAACCTATTTTGAAGGCTGGATTTAATATCGGTGTAAAAGGTATATTAAAAATCAAATGGATAAAATAAATCGACTCGTACAGCTGCCCTACTGGGTGTTCGTATAAGACCTAGTTCTCATGTACGTACTGTTACCTCGTATGTTGTCGATAATAAATAATTATTTATTTTAGCAGAAATATATCCTTAAATGGCCATTACTTCAAAACTTTTGTAGAAATAAGAAACAGAGTAATGTGTGGTCGAACATAGTGGAAATTCTGGATAATTGTAGACAAAGATGAGAAAAACAATAAAATTAACCATCTTTTTTGACACATTCTAACGCCTGATAAAGCAAAATATACACAAAACATTTTAATGATACAGTTTCAAGGTGCACTTTTCACTTGCAACAAGATGAGACGCTGGTAATTTTATTTTAAAATATTTAGCAATTATATTATTTTTTTAATTTCCTCGTGATGCCACTGACTTCGCACGCAATTGTCGAGCCCTGATAATAACCTTTATTATTCCTCTTTATTACGCTGTCTTCTATATTTTTTTCTTAAACAATTATTCTTCAAAAAAAAATTTAGAATACGAGTACGTATTTATACTAGATTATACAATATTAATAAATTTTTTAGGCGGCGAAACACCGAAATTAGAATTTACCCACGTTTCGAGTATCTTTGGGGAGTTTTGGTTTTTGCGCAAATGAAATACAAATCTAATTTCGAGGCCTTTGAAATGCAAATATTTGTGTTGTTGGCGGAGAATTTTTGTTCCTCTAATTGAATGATTTAATTGGAATTTGAGCCCGCCGTCTCTGCGTTTACTTTGCGTTTGGAATTAGTAAAGCAATTGCCACGAATTCCATTTAGTTTTTTAAACAGTGAAACACAAAATTTTTTGAATCACTCACGTTTCTTGTCTTCCAATAAATTCCCCTTCAGGCAATGAGCGTACTGGACACACATGTCGGCGTGTTTATTCCACCGGTCGTTTTGGGTCCACGCCCCGGCGTCCACGAAATGTTCCCTGCCGGAATCGTTGTCCACGACCTTCACCACCACCAGGATGGTGTCCCAGGAGTGCACCATCATGTCCCAGGAGTAGCCGTACAGGCCCTTGGTCCAGTTGTTATAACCCTACAGTAAGAAAATATTTTCTTTTTTTTTTAATCACCCTGTGTGCCCTACCGACTAACCTTTGTAATAAAATGAGAGTATGGCAAGAACAGCTGCAATCCGCAGTGGCAAATTAGCAGGGCTGCGACAAATCTGTGCTTCCATTTCACGTTATTTTCCAAAGACTGGCCTTTGTGCTGGTTTGTTTTGTCGTCGGAATAAATACAGTCCGAGGATGGCGACGGATCCGTATTAGATCTCGTGAAAAGGCTCTGGATCCGACGGGGCCAGGTCTCGACGCAGAATAGGGGCATGGTGGCCAGACAGACGTAAGGAAACATACCTGTAAGGCAAATAGGGGCCTGAGGGTAACGTTGATCCTCACAAAAAAGCTTGTTTATCCGGCAGTCTTTTAATGCCGTTGAAAATGAAAGAAGTGCTTGGACGTAAAAGAAATTAAAAATTCATTACATTTAGTTGAAATTCATGCATTAAACAACGTTTTGAATTTTCAACGATGTTTCACTAAAGGTCGACCAAAGCGGACGACATTCACAAAATTATTTCATTAACATGTAGCTAAAATTTTCGCGCATGTTTTGAATTTTCTACAAAACAACCCGAAATCCCAGAAATCCGCTTCGCGTCCACCAAATACGCCGGTCAACAGTGTGAGATAGTTGAATCTAAAGGCCGAGCCAGGAAAGGCAAAAATCGAGTGATGATGCATTTGAAAATCCATGTTGGGAATTTGAGGGAGCTATCAATACGTGGGATCGAACGTCTACCCTCGTCAAAAGGTACAATTACTGGTCACCAATGAAGTGTGACTCTTACTGTATATAATCAAATCAAATTTATATACAAAATGTATATAATAAAAATTATACTCAAACCAGTTCATTATGAATTACTCTCTTATTACCAGCATTGTATTGCAACAAGCTCAAGATATTTGTTTCTCTTGCGCTAAAGGAGAACTGAACTCCGAACCGTATTCAACACTTTAGCAGGCAGCCGTGTTTACTGGAAAATCAAATAAACCGGGAAAGGTTGTTGCGCGCTCTCCCCTTTCCCCGCCGCGCCAGCTCCTGCGAAATTGGAATTCAAATAAAATTGAAAATTAAATCCCAATTATAACTTTCTTTTCGCTCGACTACAGAGCTTATACACAACAATTCCCGAGACTGAGGCCACCGAGAGGGAGATGAATTTTAAGTGCTAGAACTTGGGGATTGTTGGAAATCTTCTCGGACTTTAGAAAGGCGACGACAGAGGCGTCGACGAAAGTTTGGAAGAGGAATTGTGGGGTAAATTAAATGAAAATATTTTATACATACATTTTTTTTTGAAATTCTAAAAACTAATTATCCCAGAACTATATTTCCAAAATAAAACGATTGAACTGAATATGAAGTAAATTAAATTTTTTTTGGAACTCTAATATTAAAAATTGAACAGTTTTGATGAAAGGATAGAGTATATCGATCGATTAAAAATAAATAACTACCTATAGGGTGGTTATATTATTATTAGTGTCAATTTAAAGTGACGAATAACTTCTAGTTCTAGATGACGTGATTCTATCGTATCTTCCCGCGAAATTTAAATTTCAACAAGATTTTTTACAAAAGTAAAACAGATAGGTGAGTCGTAACATATAAAATATATCATATCCTAATTGTCAATGCCTACTTGCACGAAACAACCTATCTACTGGGGGGGGGGATGTAACTCAATGCTGGACGGAGCTGTAGTACGCAGAGTAGTTGCATCATTAGTTAAGAAGACAGATTATTTTATTATTTTAAGCACGTCAGAGATGTTTAAGAATTTCTGGGTTGTGAAACACTGCCTTTTGATTAAAATGTTTTCAGTGGAAGAAGAGCTTTAGTGAATTTATTTCGATTCCCATGACACTGGAATTAAAGAGAAACAGGTAATGTATAAATTATTCAAAGATTCCTTTATTCATCCCGGCGGCATTCTTGATCGCAAGGCCCTTCATTAAAAGTTTACTTGTTACGGTGATTACCAACTTTCATTATTTATAAGTTAATCCTAAATAAATTAGCGCCGGTTTTCCGGGCGTTGCGTTGCCCGTTCACCCTCCCTGTTAGGAGAGAGATGAATACCTTTAGAAAAAAACGGACTACCGCAACTCCACGGCAATTCATATACCTCATAAAACTCGGTTAGATAAAGACAGAGGCGTGCTGTTTGCCGAATAAAACAATCCCATCTGAGGTTCCCAGTAAATAAAATATAAAAACTCAAAACAATACTTATTCTTAAGATTTACCTTGGTGCGACGGATGAGGCGTGTGGGGGACCAATTCTATGGACGTCTCATTTTAGAGGCCTTCAAATATTGTTAAAATATAGAATAAATAGATGTATCGATGTTTTAGTCGATATCATTTTTTTTTTCGATGTACATTATTTTTTCTACATTTCGCGAACTTGTAGGCAAGGTTTCACCTTTATTACAGAACTGCACATTTCCACAACATTGCTCACCGAAATAACAACGTTTCGTGCTCGAATTCTCTTACATACATTGGTTGGCATACATGTTTTTTATCTGCCAAGTTGAAAAATGCCTTTACCACTTGTACGCTTATGACACGCACTGACGCGCCTTCGCGAAGTCAAACCGTGCAACATCAGTGGTCTCTATTTTTGCACACACGTGCAGGCTGAGGATATTATAGAAATACTATACAAAATGAACGGCATATTGTTGTGGTTTATTATACAGGGTGAATTATTTTTATTTCACCAGTTAGTTTCGTGAAAATAAGCCTTAATTATAGTTGTTCAGTTTGTTGGGGGTCACCTTGTGACCTTGGACTTGACCTTGACGTATATTATCAAGGTCATCTATTTTTTTAATAGAAACGTCTATTCACGTCACTTCATGAATGAAAAGTGCGGAACATTTTACGTCGGAATACTTATTTTGGTTTTTGCGAAAGTGACCTTTGAAGATCATCCCAAGGTCAATTTTTCATATCATTCATAATTCAAAAGAATAAATAATTGTTAAGAGTGATTCTGGCTAGAATCATCGACTTCAGAGATTGTGAACTTGGATTTGACTTTGAGCGTTTTACAATGTCATTTTGAATGACAATTTTTCTTTTGTAACGGAAACGACTATTTTTCCTTCAAACTTAAAAATAATGGAAAATTTTACGTCAAAATACATAGTTCAGTTTTTTGTTGAAGTGACCTTTGAAGATCATCACAAGGACTATTCTGCAACTTCTGCAACTCTTTTGTATGTCGAAATAGTAAAGAATAATAATGACACTTCAAGATCTGTTTGAGATCGAATGTTTTTTAAATTTTTTTAACAGATCTTGAACCTTCTTGTTTTTCTATTTCGATTTACAAAAGAGATGCAGAATTGACCTTGGGACGATCTCCAAAGGTCACTTTCACCAAACTAAACTATGTATTTAGACGTAAAATTCCTTTATTATCAATTTTGAAGTGAAAACAGTCGTCTGTCACAAAACAAAGAGTTGTCATTGAAAATGACCTTGAGAAAGGGTTAAGGTCCAATCCAAGGACATAAGTTCATAACCTCAGAAGTAGATAATGCTAGACAGAATCACTCGGTTCTTTATCCTTTGACTTATGAATGTGATGTAAAATTGACCTTGAGATGATCTTTGAAGGTCACTTTTACCAAAAATCAAAATATGTATTCTTTTCATTTCTGAAGTGAAAAATAGACGTTTCTGTTTAGAAAAAAAATAGTTGACCTTCAAATGACCTCGAAACTATGGATTAAGGTCAAATCCAAGGTCATCACGAAATGACTCCTCTTCGGAATAATAATTGACTGGTGAAATTAAAGTAATTCACCTTGTATATATGAATTTACAGCCTAATATTTTGACACTGGAGTAAGTATTAGTGCAATTATGAAATTAGAATACTGTTATATTTTAAAAGGAATAAAAAAATTAATGTAAGCCCTGTGCTAATTGATCGCGCTAAAAACAACCCGCACACATAAGTAAAGAGCATAGGCTTCTTGCAACCGCGGAAAATACGTAAATAAAATAAATGTAAGCCTTAGAAACAATCCGCACAAAAAAGTAAGGAGCATCGGCTTCTTACGCCTGCGGAAATTATATAAGGGAGCACGACAGACCATTCTTATTACTCACCAATACTGAACAGTCGAGAATTCATCAAATGGAAGCAAGCACAGAATAGCATGGCCACGGGCCTAGTGAACTCCACCATCATCCAAAATCCTATGGTCAGATCCAGGAGGAAGCCAAACCAGTGGACGACAAGGTAGTCGATCTTATCTGAAGACAGTACGTACCTGAAAAAAAAAAAAATAATAAAATGTGTAAATTAATATTTCTAAATGGCAGGATATATTTATGGTACTTACTGGAAAGGTATGAAAACCCAGTGTCCTCCTATGTCCTTCATGGAATAACCCTCCAACCATTCCATATCGATTTTCTTCAGACCCGCCAAAAAGTACAGCAAGAAAAACTGATACTTCAGTATAAAGTAATTCCAATATGGAACGTGTTTGTTTTTCTTGGATTCGTCCAAGTACCCGTCCAAAGACCTAGGATTACGAATCACGACATTAACTATTTCCAAGAACTTTACAGCAACTCACAAAAAATGATTGGCTGAAGATCCCATTAACAGAATCGTGACTAGTCCGAAGAGGTAACTGTGGTTGTTCCAGTACGACTTATCCAGTAACAAGATATACCAGTACGGTACTCCAAAGAGGAAAACGCTCCATCTGAACTTATATCCCAACATAATTCCACAAGCACCTAAAAAATCGCCTGTAATAGATTGCTTTCAATATTTTTTTAACAAATTTAGTTACCAAACCACATCGTACAGTACAGCATACACATGCACGGAAAACCTGGATTCGTCAGTACTGGAAATAACGGAAAATGACAATCTCTGGGATCCCCCCATCTTATATCTATGTCCGAACCGCCCCTCTCCTCAGGCAAGTCAACCAACATGAGCAAACCTGTAAGTAATGGTTCTAGCTCACTCAAAGTTAAGTAGCAAAAGAAAAATATAAGTAACGAAAGTGACGTGTTGCGTTATGATTAACATAATTATCGAAATTCTAAAATCAATATTGCAGAATCATGTATAACTAACGATATTGTGAGAAACAACTACTCTGCTGGCTATATGCCCTGTCCAGCATTGAATAACACCGGTAATATCTATTAACCACCTAAAAGCAATTGTTTCTCACAATAACATTAGTTAAAAGAATCATTTAGCCTGCTGCGGCACTATTCATGTTGTCATAGTGCCTACAGATTAAGAGTAGGTAGAAAGGAGTAGGTACAAAGCAATGTCGTGCTAGTAGGCATTAATAATTAAGACACGACATACTTTGTAGGTTAGGTATACATCACCCACATTAGAATTCATTGTATTTGTATTAACATCAAAGTTTTAAATCGAGCTCACTGAATAATTCCATCCCGTTTCTAGAATCCTGAAATTTGTAACACAAATCCCTGATTTACCGACCAATTTCTCTCGAAAATCGTTTCCGACAATGCATGATTCAACGGACTAAGAGTTGTACGAAGTATTAGGACGTTAAGGTTTACAGAGAACACGATTTTTTTACTCCAATTGCGCATTGGAAGCCCGAAGCTGCTCACCTCGTAATCAATCACCTCCCACATAGAGGATTAGGAGGAATTTAATTTTGTAGAGCGTGTGAAAGGACGGTTCAATCGCTTTCAGTTAAAATAAGGGATTTTTTTATTGGGGTATCCATCTTAGACTTGGAATAAAGAAAAAACTGGGGAAAGAGCAGTGCGTTGGAAAATGAAGGATGTAATTCACGAATTATTATCCCGGAAATTAAATTATTAATTGAAAACGACTCGAAATCGGCTATAAATGAATAAAGAAAGTTTACTCTCAATTAATGAAGACTTGCAATTTCTTTTTAAAAATTATTTCATGTATTTAGTTCATTTAACTCGAGTCCAAAAATTTACGTCAACAAGCTACAGCTCATTGAGCTATGTGGATGTCATGACGTCACTAAGGAACAAGACTGATTAAATCTTGTTGCAACTTTTTGTCATTTTTAATTATCCAGAGCTGTTATATAAACATTTTGACATAGTTCATTTTATTATACAAAACAGGGAACGTTTTCTCATACGTTAAACTTGACACAATATGTTGGGTTATGTTCATGTTCAGACTATATATTTAAACTGTCTTTCTAACACGATTCATACATTCATTATTAACTTTAATTGTCTGTTTTTATAGAAAATATGTATAGCTATTATTTGTGTCAAGTTCCTTGCTGACGTCATACGCAGAAAGTAGGAAAACAAAACACTTACAGTACACTTTTTTATTCTATGAATGTTTTCCATCTAATAAACGTTTATTTTTAATATTTACCTTATTTTCATAAAACTATTTCAAAATTTTAAGCACTCAGAAATATTCTCAGTAGGCCAATCAATAGAGGTTTTGTTTGTGACAAAAATATTAGTAGCAAACGGACTGTGCCATAATGTAAAAGGTAGCCTGTGGATATTGCTTATATATTTCCTACTTCAATTTACCACTAATTATTTTTTTATGGTTTTATAAGTAAAAAACTAAAAAAATGGGTTTTTTTGCTACAAAAAATTAATTAATGGTAGGTAAAAGTAGTGTTATTTTGACCTTGTCTATACGCTCCCAAGAGATTTATTAATTTATGTAGTAAACACTTTTATCAGCGTACCACCATTTCATATACTAAAACAGAATTTTCTCTCAGTGTATAATATGTATTCAAAACTGTACTATAAAAAATATATAAGTATTTCGAAATCCTACCGAGTTTAAATATGTATGTGACTATTTCACTTACCAAAAAGGAATCTAACAACACCCAAACTCGAGGGGTCAGTAGGTGAGTACAGATATCGCACGACGTCGTCATAGCTGACCTCCCGAATTTTTTTCCACCTCTCCTTAAACTGGAACATGTTGTATTGCCTGATTTTCCGATCGCTGCCCATTTTCCTGCAACAAAATCATCCTGTTACCAGGAAATGTCTCACACCGGTACGTTTACGGCCTCTGCATCCTCATTTCGAAGCAGATCGCTGGTGTCAAGCTATTGCAATTATCGCTTGGCTCGGACTGATGGAATTGAACTCTGACTTCAATCTAGTTGAGTTAACGGTACTAAGCCACATGGGATATATTTGTTTACGAAGCGTTTCTAATAACGGGGGAATAATTTGATGGAGAAATATCGTCTTTTTAATTTATATACATTCTGTCAGCATTTCCTTAAGTGTATACAGGGTCCGTTTAAAACTCTCCTGATATATGAAAATTCAAAAAGCGATATTTTCTAGTGCAGAAAAAATGTAATTAAACTAAGGATTAATGTTTCTTAAATTTTTAACTTCGTTTAAAATGCAAATTAAATGTTTATGCTTCCCACATAAATGTTTTAAACACTATTTTGGAGCCGAAAATCTTATTTAAGTTGGCAAGTTTTTAAAACAGTGAAGTAGTGTTTAGAACTATTTATAGGCCAATCAATAGAGGTTTCGTTTGTGACAAAAATACTAACGAGCGTTCAAATAAAAACGTGGTCGAAGTTGGCTCTGACACATTGGACGTAGGGAGTAGCTTATAGCGACCAACTTAACCTCATTTCTCAACGAGCTGTATAGCAGCTGTCAGTTTCAATAACGTTAATGACTATATAACTTTATTTTAAAGAATAATCGTGATAACCATAACAAACAATTAAAGGAGCTGCGGAAAGTGTCCCCCTCCTTGTTATAACAATAAATTAAAGCAGCTGCTGAAAGTGTCCCCCCTCCTTGTTCCAAGCACTTTTCACACCTGTTCCTCAAAGAATTAAAGACATTTTCTAGGTAAGGCCACAAAAAGAAATCACACGGCGTAATATCACATGATGTTCAGCATTGAGACTTATTAGTCGATTTTGGAAAACTTCCCTCAACATATTCATCGTCTCGCCTGCCGTATGTGCCCTTGCGCCATCTTGTTGAAAGTATAAGTTTGTAATTTCGTTTTCTTCCAGCTGGTTAACAAAAGGAGCGATAATTTCATCTCTATACCTTTGCGCAGTAAGACTACCATTAAAAAAAATAGGTCCATAAATCCTCCTTCGATTGAGAGCACACCAAACTCCAATTTTTTGAGCGTGTAGAGGGCCCTCGACAAAAAAGTTATCTGGTTTTTCAGAAGACCACATTCTCATATTCTGTGAGTTTACGTAACCACTTAAATGAAACCAGGCTTCATCAGAAAAAAAGGTGATATTATGAAGTTCACCGTACTTAGTTGTTTAAAAACCATTCACAAAATACAGCCCGTCGCGGAAAATCAACTTCATGAAGTTCTTGCTGACAAGTTAAACGATAGGAGAACAAATGCAAATCTTTTTATAACACTGTGTGGTAGGTACCGACTGATACTCCCACATTTGTGATAAAACACGTACAGAAGTTCTTGGCGCATTTTCCATTATTTGTTGGACATTTTCTTTTAATTCTTCTGTTCGCTCTTTAGGTCGGCCGCTTCCTTCTTTTCTTGTTACACTGCCCGTTTCACGAAAAACATTAACACAACGCTGAACTGCACTTTGAAAAATGTTGTACTCAACAACGCCGGGAAATTGATTTTGAAATTCTATGAAACATTCCTGAATAGAATACTGTCATATTCCATCAATCTTGCGTCAATTTCTAAAGTAGGACTCTATGATAAACACTTTTTGTTCTTGAGAAAACACCATTTTAAACGCTTTTTAAAACGAAAATATTCAAATTGATAGTGGCGATATAGCGTTTTGACAGATGACGTTTAAGTTCATTTGCTATACGCTACGCCCTACGTCCAAATTTTCAGAACCAACTTGACCACGTTTTTATTTGAACGCTCGTTAGTAGATGTATGCTTATATGTTTTCTACTCCAATTTACCAATATATTAGTTTTTTGCTTAAATACCTAAATTGATGAAGAAATAAAGAGACAATTTGTAAAGAATCGAAATACGAATAAAACGCTAGGTCGATCGGATAATTAGAAACGAAGAAAATCCGGAAAAATTTAGCGATTTTTTAATTAATTCATTACTCAGCCATTTTTTAAGTTGTAGAGATGACCCTGTGCACAAAAGCAGTGAATTATATGTATCCTAAGTATGCATAAAACAGGCGCTGACGGACCATTAGTTTTGGCACAATTCCAATTTGAATTTTTTGGTGCACTATATTGCAAAGTTTCTGGATGCGTTGGAGGTGGTCCGATTTCAATATTTCAGCCGGATTTTAAAAGTAGAAATACGATACTACAAAACGTATATTCTAATTTACCGATAAAATGATGCGAAAAAGGTGAAAAATTCCTCCAATCAGCTCAACAATTTAAAAAATGGCCGAGTAATGAATTTTAAAAAACCGCAAAATTTTCCGATTTTTCCGGGTTTTCTTCGTTTCTAATTATCCGATCGGATCGACCTCTCGTTTTATTCGAATTTCGATTCTCTACAAATTGTCTCTGTATAGCATTCAAACTGCTTCGTTAGTTTTTTTGCAAAAAATGTTTTTAAAAAATTAATTAATGGTAAACTGAAGTAGGAAACATATAAGCAAATATCTACAGACTTTTATATTTTGCTTGCTGATTTAATGCTTTATTGATTGGCCTATTATCACAGCTTTTATTATGAAAATAATGAGCCTTAAATTCCCTTTGTTTAATTTTTTGTCGCCATTTTTAAGACTATAATTTTTGTAAAGTTTATGAGGATATAATTTCATGAAAAATAACAAATCGATTTTCAACACTCAACTTCAAAAGCCAATAATTCTACAGGGTGAACTTGAATGAAATAAATTTATTAAATATGTAACGTTATTTTAGAGTATTGGTAGGTACTCAAATCCGCGAGATTGTCCGCCACTTCTTAGAGATCGTGTATAATTTCCAATGAAACAGGAAGTCGCATAAAACAAGTTTTATTATCACTTTAACCAACGCAACTTAATATAAAAAAAAAATTCAAAGCACCGACAGCTCATAATTAATTTTGAACACGATGTACATAGATACAAATTTTTGTACTTCCAAATAACTCCAAAAATAGTGTTTTTTAGAAATAGAATAAGGAATGTTCTTTTTTATATGAACTACATTTTTTTTGTTAAGTGCACGATCTACGTTGTGTAGATTTATACGTCACTTGTAAATTTATATACACACTACACTTACACTGTACACAATTAAGATATCTCTTTCGATTTTCGAGATATCGGACTTTCCATTACTTCTATAGCCGTACTGAAATTTAAATTTTTTCACTTTTAAAGATTCTAACCAAAACTTTTAAATTTATAACAAATCGATTTTCAACACTCAACTTCAAAAGCCAATAATTCTACAGGGTGAACTTGAATGAAATAAATTTATTAAATATGTAACGTTATTTTAGAAAGTCTTAGGTAGGTACTCAAATCCGCGAGATTGTCCGCCACTTCTTAGAGATCGTGTATAATTTCCAATGAAACAGGAAGTCGCATAAAACAAGTTTTATTACCACTTTAACCAACGCAACTTATAAAAAAAATTTTCAAAGCACCGACAGCTCATAATTAATTTTGAACACGATGTACATACATAGATACTAATTTTTGTACTTCCAAATAACTCCAAAAATAGTGTTTTTTAGAAATAGAATAAGGAATGTTCTTTTTTATATGAACTACATTTTTTTGTTCGGTGCACGATCTACGTTGTGTAGATTTATACGTCACTTGTAAATTTATATACACACTACACTTACACTGTACACAATTAAGATATCTCTTTCGATTTTCGAGATATCGGGCTTTCCATTACTTCTATAGCCGTACTGAAGTTTAAATTTTTTCACTTTTAAATCCTAACAAAAACATTTAAATTTATAATAAACTCTAGTTAACGCGACGCCTATTTCTACTCTACAACAAAATATTCTAATCGATCAGACATAGACAAAAGGGCAACAGCTTACCTCTTTCGCGGGAAACAGGTGGTTGTTTGTTGGACATTCGGCAAAGATGCCCGTTTTATCTATGAGAGGGTTGCCATAACAACGCTAAAATAAGCGAATCTTATCCAATCGATAAGTCCGTAATTTGTTCTTGATGGTGTGGACGGGGATTTATTGTTTGCCGATTTTGTTTTATTGGGCGATCTCGGGAGGCCGTTAAATTTTAATCCGAGACCCCCACCTACGGCTTGGTCTAGAACGAGGATACAGGCGACATTGAAAAGTGGGAAGAGATCGACAACGGTGTTATTATAACAGATACAGGGTGTTTTGTAACGAAAGGGACATACTGTAACGGGAGGTTCCTGGAATCAGTTTCTGCACTTTAATGCAAAAGTTAATAACAACAAACTTACAAACATGAAACAAAAAATCGTTAATTTTTTTTATACATGGTAGATTGGTCCAAATTCGGTATACAGGGACTTACCGAGAATTCAAATTTAATTAGTATTATACCATATTTTATAGGAAGCGCTACATAGGCCAAGCAAATAAGATTTTTACTCGAAAAAAGTCCTATCCGCGAGATTATTGTAAAATTGTCTAAAAGAACATAATGCAAGACATCTCTCATCTCGTGAGTCAAAAACTTTTATTAGATAACTTTTCTATTTAAACAAATAAGTGAGGAAAACAGTTTTTTCATTTTGCAGGGAAAACCATCGATTTTAGCGAAAAGTGACTCTTAGACAGCTTGTAGGGAGTAAAATTATCTACAAAATGAGACTTGTTAAATTAAAATCGGTTAATAAACAAAAAAGTTATTGCAAAAAAACAAGAAAAGTGCCCATTTTTTAATTTGTTTATAACTATCGCATTTATTGTTAAAATTTTATAAAACCTATGACAAGTTGAGGGTTTTGTCATACTTTAAAAGTGTGCCAAAAGTGGGCGCTGTAGGTGCAATAGTTTTCGCACAATTCAATTTGTTTATAATGGAGGCTCCAAAAGTTATAAACTTTAAGCCTTTCTACAGGCGTTAATTTTCAACAAAACATGATTCTGAAAGCGTCATTGTAATCTTAAACACGTAATTAAGCGACCTATTGAAAAATATCACCGTTTTGTTGACATTAACATTCTCAAATTGTGCACTAAAAAACCGTGCGTTTTTCGCTTATAAACAATTTGAATAAAATTGTTGCTATATATGCTACCTCACCGAAAATAGATACATTAGATAGCTGGCAAAAAAATACAAATTTAAAAAAGCACCCTCTACGACCAACAGGAGCCAAGATAAGAATTTTTTTTAAAGCGTAGCGCAATTGTCTATAAATATTAAGACTTGCATTTTTCGCAAAATAAAGTTTACGACGTAAACTACGATTTCACGTGAATTGCATTGAAAAATGTGGAAAATTAACAACTCACGAGCCCTTTAAAGAGAAGGTACTCGCTAAAGTAAACTGTCCGGCGGCCGTCGGCGTGGTGGGGGGGAAGCTCGTCCAAGCGAGTCGCGCGCGCGAGAAAAGTTCAAATTGATGCGCACTGTAAATTTTGCAATATCTCGGCTTCTATTCATCGTAGACTTATTTTTTTTTAAATTGAGGTAGCTCGACGAAAAAATAACAATGGGCTTATTTACGAATTCGTAGAATAGCCCTGAACCCCAGAAAAAATACATCTTTTATAATAATTTTTTTTAAATTTACAAAAATGTCACAGAAATTATTGTTAAACGAAATATTAATTAAAATTTCAATTTCGGAATTATTTTACCATCATTAAATAAATAAATGAAGCTATCGTTCATTTAAAAAGTTATTTTCCACCAAAATTGATGGTTTTCCCTGCAAAGAGAAAAAACTGCTTTTCTCACTTATTTGTTTAAATAGAAAAGTTAGTTAATAAAAGTCTTTGACTCACGAGATGAGAGATGTCTTGTATTATGTTCCTTTAGACAATTTTACAATAATCTCGCGGATAGGACTTTTTCGAGTTTCTCTTTTATTTTCGCTAATTTTTCTGATGTAATATTCGGAATACAATGCACATGTAAAAGGTCGCAACTTTTTTCGACACAGTTTTCAAGAGAAGAGAATATTATTACATTTTGATGCATAGGAATTACTGTTTGTACCAACTAATGAATGATCATTATTGAGCAAATGTTCGAAAAATAATAGTAATTTTTCGATTTTTTTGCTATTTTTGATAATGTTTCATATTGCGATTTTTGCAAAATCTGGGGGGGGGATGCAGCTTAAAAGACTTCAGATTTGGATTCAGCACATCAAACTACATACGAAACCTACTTGATTAAGTTCAGAACGAATTTTTTTGCTCGAACCAACGTGATTTTCGGCGAGTTTTCACTATTTTCTGCCAATTACGCAATATTTTGGGGGAGTTTGAACTAAACGCACTTCAAATTCTGATTCAGCACTTCAAAATACATAGTCTATTGAGTCAAATGTTTTTTTAATAATCTTAAATTAATACGTATTTGCAAATAAAGAAGTACATTGTAATCAAAATGGAATTGCATTGTGAGAAGCATTAGTATTGTGATACGGTTTATTATCATGTCTGGAAAAAAACTGTAATCGCTTTAATTGAACAGAAATGAATTGAAAATTGAACAGACAACATCCAAGCTGAAAAAGTTCTTGAAAAATCTACCCCTTCGTACGCATATAAGATGACGCTGTTCAAAGTGCCCTATCTTGAAATCCGACAAATTTCAAAGGCAGTAACGATGGCACAGGCCGTATCGAGATAACAGCTAAATTTAAATACGAGGTGCCCTCCTTAGTTACCTTGATGTCCCGGATAAAGACGTTGTCTGTTCCATTTAGCCTCTGGGAACCAATTTAACCCAGAAATATGTGCCGCGTCCTCTTCCACAGCAGCAATAAAATGTGGGTTGCTACCCTTTGGGGGTAATTTCATATTCATTTATACGCCGGATTAAAGTTGTTTACCAAAAGTCAGGCGGCATCAGTGTCACTTTGGGGACTCGGGTCCATTTTTACGGTTGCTTGTAATGTGTAGGATGTAGGTAGGATGGGCCTTTTATTAATCTTGCGCGGCATCTTCCTGCTCCTCGCACTCTATTTTAAACTAAAGCAAGTCCGCCGCGAGGTTAATTCTAAAACTATTGTTAAAATAAAAGAGCCACACTTTGCTATACTCGTTTTATTCCAATTTAACAACTTGTTCAATATTTAATATACAAACATTTTTTTTGATATATCTAACTAGACACACGTCTTCTAGAATAACAACAATAATAAAATCTGTGTATCTAAGATACAATGCCGACGGAGCATATGAAAGAACTACAGATATTTAACAACTATACCGTGAAAGTCGGGGTCGAAACGCTTGTAAGGACTTGTTTTACAATNTATCGAGATAACAGCTAAATTTAAATACGAGGTGCCCTCCTTAGTTACCTTGATGTCCCGGATAAAGACGTTGTCTGTTCCATTTAGCCTCTGGGAACCAATTTAACCCAGAAATATGTGCCGCGTCCTCTTCCACAGCAGCAATAAAATGTGGGTTGCTACCCTTTGGGGGTAATTTCATATTCATTTATACGCCGGATTAAAGTTGTTTACCAAAAGTCAGGCGGCATCAGTGTCACTTTGGGGACTCGGGTCCATTTTTACGGTTGCTTGTAATGTGTAGGATGTAGGTAGGATGGGCCTTTTATTAATCTTGCGCGGCATCTTCCTGCTCCTCGCACTCTATTTTAAACTAAAGCAAGTCCGCCGCGAGGTTAATTCTAAAACTATTGTTAAAATAAAAGAGCCACACTTTGCTATACTCGTTTTATTCCAATTTAACAACTTGTTCAATATTTAATATACAAACATTTTTTTTGATATATCTAACTAGACACACGTCTTCTAGAATAACAACAATAATAAAATCTGTGTATCTAAGATACAATGCCGACGGAGCATATGAAAGAACTACAGATATTTAACAACTATACCGTGAAAGTCGGGGTCGAAACGCTTGTAAGGACTTGTTTTACAATCAATGATTCACGTATTTTTTGAATGTTTTTTTTTTTCATATATTTTGACGTTGTAGTACCATCCATTGAGTTTATTAGCTGGTTCTTTATATCTGGTACTACCGCCATGTTTTCAGTGCTTCAAAGTGAGATTTGTTATTACTGTCACGTTGACGTTAATTATTTAGTTGACGTAAACTTTTTTAAAGAAATTGTGAAGAAAATTACTCGTTTCGGTACTGAAGATACTGACAAAAAAAATACCAAGTACCAAGTATAAAACAAACAGTTCATCAAGTTCCGCAGTGAAAAAACATGTAGAATAGACAAGTCTCCAACTGCCGAATGTTCTGGAAGATTATGCTTTCAAAATATGAAGAGAAGAAAGTGTAAAAATTATAAAGAAAATGTAACTAAAACAATGTGCATCTTCACAGCAAACCAGTTACAAGAAATGTTTTATGAAAAACATAAAATTAAGTTGAATTTTCTGATGTAGAATTTGTAGCCTCCAGAGCTGATCGAGATATTATGCGAAGAAATTACAGTGCGATTCTTTAAAAAGAATTTATATTTTCTATAAGAACTTTTTTTAGGATTACATACATAGATATAAAATATGATAGGTTTATCTCCAGTATTATAAGATATACAAGACCGTGCATAAGTGTAAAGTATAGTTCTATCCGATCTCAATTGAAAACAAAGAGCTAGGCAGTATGTACCAGGTTCGATCGCTACATGACAACTCGGCATTGAAATATTTCAAAAACTTGTTCCCACATTTATTGAACAACATAAATTCAGTTGTCAACAAATGGCCTAGCAGTGCAGTGCAGCAATGCGAAATTTGGTGTGATTCAGGTAATTTTACTTCATTATATAGGCACCTTCTATGACTGATTCATATTACAATTGCAAAAGGGAAAAATAATAGGGATATTTTGTTTACTAATATTATTACAACAAGGCATTTTGGAGACCTTTTGAAACGGAACAAAACGAAATTTACCATCAATATAATAAAATTGTTTGAGGACATAAATAATTAAAATATGTTGTTGGCCAAATGAACATATAATAGAAATTTTCTACACATTATATACAAATTATTATAATTTTTTACCTTTAGCAGAAAACTTTCTTAGGGACGCCTATGAAACTCATTAAATTTTATTGCTAGGCGTTTTTATACATATTTATCTGACTTCGGAGAGATTATACTACACATTTTTGCCTATACGTAGGTACTAATAGAATATGTAAAAATAAACAGAATATTTTATTTAAAAAAAAAACGAATACCACCTCGTTTTTTTCTTTTTTTTTTTTGATAAAATAAGTGAAAAACCATAATTCACTGTTCCGATATCATCAAAGGCATCGAAATTACAATCCAATATACCTAAGTGTAATCAAGAGATATTTGTTGAGGTTCTTATGTAAGGCTGAAGCATTTCGAAGTAATCGTAACATAAGGAAATATTTTAATTGAAATACAAAAAAAAATAGACATATTGAAATAAAATTCAATTGTATCGTACTATGTATAGTGTTTCTAGTCAGGTCACTTTAGATTAGAACCATCATAGAAGCGTTTATATTACATTTATTTACAACGTGAGGCGCCCTCTAGTATCAAGATTTACAACTATTTAAAGGAAGGGTAGAAAACCACAAATACATTGTGGTGCATTTCTGTGATAAAGAGCATACTATAACAATCCAATTTTTTTCTCTAAAGACGGCATTTACAAGTGGTGGCAAACAAAGCTATATGTTTTATTGAATTTAAGCTAGGCAAATTGCATGAATGTGAAAAAATATTAAGTAGGTACCAAACAGGGTAGTTTCCGAAAGTCCCATTTACATTAGCGAAAATATACATCACGCGTTAATTTTTGATATACAGGTTGACGGCATGCGCAATGCGCTCCGACAAACACGTGGTTCAATCATGTTTATAAAATCTTCAAAATTTTTCGCAGACATGTAAAAAAAAGTTAACTGGATTCCTATTTTGATGGAAATATTTTATTCAGTAAGATATTTTCCTTTTTCTCATTTATCTGAATAGGATGGTTCCTAATCAGCACATTTTTTTTTTTCATTATTAGTTATCAGACGTCGCTTGGATTTGTTTAAATGAAAAACTAATTATTGGATAGAAACATAATACAGGGTGATTCAGAACTTACCCTTACAGACCCTTACAAATACAATTTTGTAAAGAAAAAATCAAAAAGGGCAGTTCGGAAATGATTTAAAAATACACTTCTGCACGGCACTGGAAACATGGTCACTGTAAAACCTGACCTAGCACAATGCGACCGGCATGGCGGTGTGATAAAAACGGACAAAAACTTTCGTAAGGAAAGAAATATGTAAATAGAATTTTATCGCACCTATTTTATATCGGCAAATTCAACTGCTTTTGCCTTTATTAATTAATAAAATTAATTTGTGTTTTTAAATAATAAAATCATTTGACATACCTGATATTCAATATTTTATCCACCAATGTGTAAACACATTTGGATCCGTTGGACACAGTTTCTACGAACTAACGCAAATGTTGTCTTGTTTCACCATAACACAAATGCTTTACCATAAATTATCCATCAACTCCGAGTACACGCAAACCATTTTTGACACTAACTACCCATTTTTGACACTAACTATAACTAAAACACCACAGATAACAGATAAATATCGCAACGACGATTGCAAAATCCGAATTCAGTATTCGGAGTCGCTGAGGCCACGGGGCGAATGACGCTAGAGACTACAGTTGTCCAGCTATGTAGTGGTTGAATGTACTATATAACTTCAATATTTTTTTCTCGGAAACTATAAGGATTTTACAAAAATTTTTTTTACAATATTGATTCCATTTCTCATGCTGAATCTATTCCCAATCTTTTTTGGATAAGTTGTGAATCACCCTGTGTATTCATTAACACAATTAAAAAATACATTCGCGCTAGATTGGCATTATTGGGTTGCAACTCTTTTTGATGTCTGAAAAATTCACAATGAACTGATTGTGTATACAGGGTAGTCACTTTTAAGGTGTAGGTACACCATTAGTGTCTCCTGAACTAGAAGATATAAGTACACGGTTGGTTAAATTTTTTACACCATTTTGTTAAAAAAAAATTTTAGACGTTCCACCGTTCCTGAAAAACCTGAAAACTTGGCTTTTTTTCTTCCATATCTATATACCATAAAAAGAAAAACAATTTTTTTTTAATTTTTGGGGGCGTAACTTTTCAGTTTTTTCAAAAAATTTTATACCAAAGACCCCTATTAATTTTTATCAGGGAACATTTTTTCGATGTTATTTAGATACACCCTGTATATTGAACGTGATCAAAAATGTTTGTGTGATTGCATATGGCGAACATGTAAACATGGAATTAAAAAAAAATCAATATTTATAAATGTGTCACATTCAATATAAGTTGGAAGTCTACTTTCTAGAATTTTTAATAAATTAACATTATTTGTTGAGGAAAAATCTGAAAAAATTCTATACTAATTCAATCCACAACCGTCCGACTTTTAAAATCCGTTTTTGGATTTTTGCCTAAGAACGATTAAAAAAAAGTTTTCTTTGGTGGATGGGAAGAGAGCATTGAAATCTATTTCACACGTGGGTTCCTAGAACTCCTATGTAGGCACTGCAGGATTGCCCTTTGGAATAATAGTGTCAATTAAAAAATATTGACTGATCTGAATCGGCATCAAAATTATGAGTCGCTAAAAATGAACACGTCCATATCGCTGCGTGTTTGAACCGCGAAACTTCATAATTAACAACACATCTAAATAGTACGGTCTATTTAATAAGAAAAGGATTAATAGAAAATAGAACACGTAAAATATATTACTTTATTAATTCTTTCCATTTTGTTTTATACTAATTTGACTTAAACTCTATACCTAGGACGACTTAAAACTACAGCAAGTCTTTTTTAAAGTTAAAATAATAAAATCGAGTAACAACTAGAAACAAATTGCTCTTATATTAAAAAAAAAAAACTACTATTCACCGTCATTTGATGACGTTTTCCAACTGAGCCTTTTAATCAGAAGGTGAATTCTTTTCAAATATCACATCATAATTCTGAATACTCAATTCACAGCTGAAAAAAAAAGGAAAAAAATACTGTCCTTTCTTCTTTTTATAGCCTCACTGGAAACTAGGAACATACATTCTACATGGAACTGATTCTCTAAACAGTTATGTTAAGCATCATCTATTATTGTTTTAAATTTGATTCGGTGTCGATAAAGAGCTACGATACTCTAACCTAGTCACTGAATATTTAAATTTCTCTCAAATCGCTAAAAAATATTGTGAATAAAATATTTACACCCTAGTTGTGTAAGCACAGCAAAAAAATTATTAAAGTACTATTGTCTCACTCCTTAAAAAAAAATGGGATTTGCAAAACATAAAATTTTTATGCATAGTTTAAAAAATACGATTGATGACTTAAACAATTTAAAAAATAATATTTAAAAGACAAAATAAAAATTTTGTTACCAAATTTACATACTACCACCCGATATCAGATAATTTAACTCATTCATTTTGAATAATCTTAATTAATCTTTTTTTATCACCCACTTAACTCGGGAGCACCGACATCATATCAGTCACGGACAGAAATGATAACTAAAAAATGTGAAATAAATTAAAGCTGTATTACTGATTGCATCAGGTACACTCTAAGTATTTTAACTGGCGTGCTCGAAATCACAAATGACGGAAAACTGGTGCGTGCCTAAGCTTTGTGCCAACCATTCATTTTTCAAAACGGCCAATTTTACGCAGTCCACCGTAAACTTGGCATATAAATTCGTATGGACGGCCCTACCCATGCCTTCCAGAACGATTAGGTCCGCCGTCTTCATCAAACTACACAGTTCTAAAATATAAATGCATAAAACATAACAAATGTCAAAAATTATCAATATATTACTATTTATTAAAAAATAAAGTGCTACGTAACCTCAACAAACTTCAATTGTTTATTCCCAAACAGTGACCTTGGAAATTACGAGGTCACCTTCTACATACACTACCTTGACCTTGCAAAGAAAATCCAATTCAATGCCAATATATATTTTCAAAATGATCACATTACCTGAAGAGAGGTTTGTGAGATCCAAACATGGGCTCTTCTGGCCATTTTCAACCGTCACCAACTGGCCGCTGGCTATGGACTCTTTTAAAACCGGGCAATGCTGAGCTGCTTTGCAACAATACAAGTTCAGTTCGTGGTATGTAACGTCATTCAAAGCCGGTGTACTGTTGGCAGTTATTACGACCTTTGTACCATGGGACAATAGTTCCCTTGCCATGGGCAGGATGCCCAGTATGAAATCGACACCCGAGTTGTCCACGAATATGACGGACGTCTTGTAAGGGTGTTTCTAGAAGTAAATCTGTTGTTAGGTTTATTTTAGAACTCAGTTTCAGGAATAGTAACTAGGCATTTTTTTTTAGAAAAAAAACTGACGTTTTCTTTCTATTTAGAACTCAGTTTCAGGAATAGTAAATAGGCATTTAAAAAAAAACTAACGTTTTCTTTGTACTTATATAAATCTAATATTTTACATTACTTATTTTATTTCCCGAAATTTAATCCGATCACTAAGTATTATTATTTCAAATACAGTTTTTCAATCAAGGTGTTCAAGTAGACATTGAATTTTTTTATCAGTTTGGAGTATAATTCCTATAAGTTTAAGGTCAATCTATCTACACGATAGAAGTCTGTTTACTTCCTGCTTAATTAGAAAACAGTGATAAGTAAAAAATTACAATATAGGGTCCAAAGTTTCAATGTGATTCCACAAATAATGAAATTTTCAAGGAAAATTAATATTTTTTATAAAGATTATCAAGACAATGAAACTATTTTTATTTATATAAATTTTATCAAATTAAATTCTATGAAATGTAAGTATTTAATCAGTTATAAATCATACATAAAATCTCAGACAATTGATAAAGAAATGTTTATTCATAATTATAAAATCAAAATTGAAAAATTGCAATTCAAAACTATAAATGTCATATACTTAGAACATGTAACTTTATCATACTTATACTGGGTTAGTCAAAAGTATGGAAATCCCCAAAAATCTCAACTGGAAAACATGAAGGTCAAGGTTCAAGGTCATATCAAGATCAAGTCGGTATTTTTAAATGTCGATCTAAATGTGACATTGACCGTGATTTCAAGGTCAAGGTCAGTTCAAGGTCAATGTTGATTTTTACCGTATTTTTTTTATTTTTAACTACGGAGTCAGAGGGAGTGACAGTCTTTGAGTAGATCCCTGATGGTACTTCTTAGTGACTTTGATCATGAAGTCATGGTTGAGAGAACATATCAAGGTCATGTCAGAGTAGCGACTCCTTATTTCGACGCTAGAAATAAGATAGCGTAGAATTCTGCATGTTATTATAATCTTAAACGTGACCTTAAGTTCAATGGTCAAGGTCAGGTAGAGGTCAAGTGATTATTCTGGCTGTCATTTTTTATTTTCCACGATGGAATAGAAGGAACTCAATTTTTAGTCACTATGGAGTACCATCAGGTATCCGTAGGCGGAATTTCGCCCAAATCATTGAAGGGGTAAACATCTCAAAAAATTTTACCCCCCACCCCCTAAAAGCAAGCAATTTTTTAGCTCAATTTCAATAATATTGGGTGGGCCAATTGCCCCCCCTTGCCCCCTCTCAATCCCGCCTATGTAGGTATCTACACAATGGCTGTCACTCCCTCTAATTCTGTAGTTAAAAATAAAAAATTACAGTAAAAATCAACATTTGACCTTGATGTCACGATCAATGTCATATTCGGATGCAGATTTTTCTGTTCCTTCCATTTCCGGGGTTGAAAAGGAGTCACCATTTAAAAAAAGACTTGATCTTGATATGACTTTGAACCTTGACATCAAGGTCAAGGTTAGGCTGTGAAAAATGCTGAGACTTTTGTCCTCACCATTTATCACAAAAATGCTTTAAAATGCTTTCCCGCTGAAATTTTTGTGGGTTTCCATACTTTTGACGAACCCTGTATATCTGACATTTAAAAAACAAATTTAACAATGAACAAATAAATTACACATTGGGTAGTATTTAATAAATCATGCAAAACATATTACTTTTTTTTATTAATGTTTTTTTTAATGTAAAGTAACAGGTCACAGTCATACAAAAGTGATCTCTTTTTAAATCTTACCTTTAATCTCGTGATCCAGGCATTTAAATTATCGATAAACCAAGGCCTCTTCTGAATCGTACCCATAGCCTCTCTCAAACCGAAATTCTGAGACTGCTCTAAAATATCAGACACTGCCTTTGCTCCCCAATCGAAAACGTTTCCTGCCAAAACGCCCTTTGTCAATTCCAACCATTTCTCTTCCTTGTCGGCTATCGAATCTATGTATCGAATTCTCTCTTCGAATTCATTCAGAGCTTGATCGCTCTCTCTTTCTTTTTGCAGTAACCACGGATCCTTGAAATTGTTGGCACGTAGGTTGTCCTCGTTAAATTCTAATAACGTACGCACACTTAATGGCTTTAAAATACTGAAAAGCAAACAGCGTTAAGCACTTTGTTAATTCGCTGCTAAAATAATTTGTTTACCTTGGATCGACACTGAGCTCCTCCACTAGCCTGTGGAATTTCTGAAAACACATTTCAGCTTTTTCTGTGGCACATGGATCGTCTGGATTCAAATATCCGGCTTTATTCACAAATTTTTTAACCATTTGCTCCAAACACGGCAGCCAGTAATTCCGCTCTTTCGCATTGTTAAACAGGTCGATTGTGTCTGGATTGTACAGTTCCGGATTTTTTAATAGTGGGCATATATTCTTTTTCTCGTTCCCAGTCATTTTATTCCAATGGAATTATTTATGACTGAAGTGTAAAATTAGCCGTACTCAGACGATGTAGACACAATTATCAGGACGATTTTGTCTAATAACGATAGGTATCATATGCTTTATCTTGTTTATTTTAATTTTATTTGATAATTGCTTAAATTTATATCAGCTGTCACCAAACATTTTAAGTATCTTTATATCCCACTGTTTCTATTGTTTTTATTCACCATTCTTCTTGCAACATATAATGTTATCTTTGTATTCAACGCAAGCAGTTATTTTAAAAACATGATTTTAAAATATTTGTAGTCGTAATACCTAACCTTAAACATCAATTTCACTACTTTCGCTTTTTTTTTAAGGTACGTTCCGCAATAACTGTGAGAGTATGGTACGTTCCTTAATTTCAACCTTCACCGTCGAGGTATACCTACACTCAAAGGAATTTAAGTTAGTTGAACGCACGCTGACCTTTATTGTTGCTGAACGATTCGAGAAATATCGTGACTGCGCAGACTGCGGGATATTTCTGTCAAAGCACTCAAAAAAGAGGAATAATTTTCACTTACTACCAATAATGCTTTCAATTATTTTAAAAAAAATATTGGTTTGCTGGTTACGTATTATGGGACGATCCATGTCAACCGGATTAATGCTACGACCATAATTTGGAGTAACCAAAAAAATCTACCAAGGGCTCATTTTAAAGCTTAGGCCGTTTACTTTCAAATGCTGAGCGCGCCTTTGCAAAATCCAATATGGCGGCTCCAAAATGGCGCCTGAGGGCTCTAAATTATTGTGAAAAAAAAAATTAAAAACGCATATGAAAATATTTGTTGTCCATATTTGAAGTGTTATATACGCTTTCTAATGTATTTTGACCTCCTAAAAACGAATCCGGTATTAGAATCACATCACATTTTTTTCTAACCTCAAAAAAAAAACGGTAACTAGTGAAAATGTGCGAAAATGAATGAAAAAAAAACTGTATGTATCATATTTTTCACTTCTTCCATGAGGAAATGGAACCGCTGAATCCAAATCCACCTCAAGAATTAGGCTGGCCCGTCTCAGCTGTTTCTAACCTCAAAAATATCGATCACAAATCAATATATTTGAATTCTAACCCCAGATTCGTGATCAGCGATTCCGAAAACCCAAGTACACCAAATTTGACGTAGATCGGTTGATTTTCGAAAATAGCGTCCGCTATCTAGAATTTTGCAGATCTGACTTCAAAATCGTAATCAGCGACCTGAAACACCTCCATGCGCTAAATTTGGCGTAAATCAGTTGAATAAAAAAAAGATCTATTTTTAATATTGATTTGTGATTAGGGATGCCAGATCTCCGGATTTGACCCGAAGTTTTCGGGTTTTGATACTATATCTTCGGGATCCAGGTTAACATGTCATTTCTCCGGGAGAAAAAACGTAAATGTGTCGATTTCGAAAATCGTCTGTTACTTTTTTATTTACACGAATTTTTAAAATTTGAAAACACTTGTAAAAAGTTATCATTAATGCCATGGCGTTAAATGAAAAAATGATAGTAAATAATTTATTATTTGATTGCCCCGGTTATTATCATCATTATTCTATAATAGTTTCAAAAAGTTATACGGTGTTGCCAGATTTATAAAAAATTTGAAAATGTTGATTCTTATATTACATCATTTAAAAGCCAAAAAAAAATGTTCTATTTACTCGGCTTAAAATTTAATATCGCGCCCATAAGAAAAAAGAAAGTTGATGATGGTTTCTCACAATCGAAACGTCGCAATAAAAGTCTAAATGTACAGTGAAATTCCTCGAAAAAACTTGCGAAAACCTGTTTTCAGATTTTTAAAATTGCTCTAAATAAAAAAGTTACAGACGATTTTAGAAAACGCCACATTTACTTTTTTGAAGAATTGTCTAAAACTCCGGGTCTGTCGTGAAATAGATCCCCTATTATATCCCTATTTGTGATTGTTATTTTTGAGGTTAGATTTGGATTCAGCCTTAGATTATAATTCCCAATCTAAGGATTCAGCGGATCCATTTCCTCATGGAAGAAGAGAATATGACAAATGCAGGTATCTTTTTTCTCGTACATTTTTAAGTTTTTACGTTTTTTTGAGGTTAGAAAAAAAAATGTGATGTGATTCGCGTTTAGGAGATCAAAATATATTGGAAAGCGTAGATAGCACTTCCAATACGGACAAAAAAATTTTGTGCGTTTTTAACTGTTTTTCGCAAAAATTGAGAGCTTTCAGGCGCCATATTGAATTTTGCAGCATTTGAAAGTAGGCGCCCTAGGCTTTAAAATGAGCCCTTGGTCGTTTTTTGTTTGGTTACTCCAAATTGTTTACATGGATCGTTCCATATATTCCCGTTTCAGTGTTCGTAATCAGCGTTCGGAAAGAAAAAAAGGACGAATATAAGTTCAAAACGCAATGTATGGTAAAATTAAGTACTCCTTGTAGATATATGTATTTTCAGAAAAATAACGACTATTTGTACATATCAGTCAATTATTATTTGTTGAATCTTGTCTCGACTTATTTAGCATTTCTATGTAGTTTTCAGTACAGCACCACCAACGTAACATATTAAACACAATGGAATAAAGAACAGTGTAACGGAACGTACCTTTCAAATAAACGAACAAACCTACTCACCATCCTGCCCTCTCTTGCACTTTTATGGAACCAATTCAAAATAGTATGCAACACACCTTACACTAACGTTACTGTCATTAGACATTTACGAAATCCAGGGCTACCATGATTCTTAGAATTTAAATCACTTTAATACTGAAATTTTTAAATCTCCCCGTGATTCCTCAAACTTTCCTAGAAATAATCTCATTTCCTGTGACTGGAAATAGGAAAATTAAAAATATTTCTGCAAAAATTTATAAACAAAAAAAAAATAAAAGACGTATCTAGTTTCATCATTTATTAGACAGTCTGACTCAACAAAACAACAGACATATCAGTCACACAAATCCAAAGCCTAGTCGAAGAGACCGAGACCCATATCGTCATCGCTCTCAGACTCCTCCTTCTCTTCTTTCTTAGCCGGCTCGGGAGCGGCGGCCACTGCGGGGGCAGCGGCAGCGACTGGAGCAGCTGCGGCGGTGAATTTGGAGGGATCCTGGAATGACGACGAAATATAGACATTGCTTTAGCAGAGGTAAAAGTTAAAAGGATCGTAATGGGTTTTGTATCAGTTAGAAAAAAAAAAAATTGTGCAGATGACGTTTCACTTACCTTGATTCAAAAATGACACTTATAATTAAAAAAAAATCTAAATTGAATTATTAAATAAAACCTATACAATTTTTAGGCATAAATGCCAATCTATATCTACAGGGTGATCTAGAATTGACGGTTAGTCACTATTCCATGAAAATGGAAAGAGCAAATAGGAAATTGCAAGTGCAAGCCTCTCGTAAGCCTCATTTCAGAATAAATAAAAAATTACCCTAAACATCCCAAACCTACCTTGATAAACTCCTTGATGGTGGCGGCTTCCTTGAAATCGACGTCGGTGACTGCGGCGATGGCCAACAAATTCTTGAACCCATTAGCGATGCTGTGTGGCGCCGAGGCGATGGTCGGGTACCCGATACCCAAACAAACGGAGGCCAAATTGGCGACTCCGGCCAAGAATTTCTCCCTTAGGTCCTCGGGTTTGATGTCGAGAATGGCGGGGGCGAAGATGGTGCCGGAATCGTACACCTGTTCCACCTGTAAGCCGTACGAGAAGGGAGAGATGTTCAACATGTTCAGAAGGGTGGCTTCTGAGGCTCCCACTTTGTCTCCCGGCTTCAGGATGTGGACGTCGTTGATGATTTCAATGGTACCTTGGGAATTACGAATACGAAATGAGAATACTTACGGAGCGTTTAGAAACGGTGAACAAAATGTGGTAGATTTTATTTGTAAGAATAATGGTACGAGATTCTATGACATTTTTTCAAGAAACTCTAGTTAGACAACTTCAAAGTCATTTTTCCAGGCATATTGGAAATATTTTGCACATTGAAAAAATGTAAGTTCTATATCGAGTTTCTACTTTTTTCAATAACTACTAACTCGAATAATTATTTTTTTTTTTCAGTATACTCTCCATAAATATTTAACAAAACATCACTATTTTAAAAATTATACACTGCCCGTCATAAAGTTTGCATCAATGTTTGGAAACATTTTTACCTGATTTTAGAAAATCTAAAAAAAAACTGCTAATTTTGGCTTATTTCAATTTTAAAGAGCAACATTGGGAGATTTTTGGTGCAAAAGAAAGTGGCATGATGTACAGCCAAAGCTCCTTATTCGCAGTTGACATATTTACGGACCAAAAAATTGTGACCACTTCTCGTATTTACGAGTGAAAAATTCTGTATTCGCGAATTCAAAACTAGCGATCATATTGTATTTTTTACAGTAATGCATATTTATTTGTCAAAACAATAGTACGAGATTCCAGACCCTTTTTCGAAAAACTCTCAAGTCATTTTTTCATGGTGTATACCAGATTTTGGCCAAAAAGTTTTAATACTCCAGGTTTTCCAGGCAGATTCGAAACATTTTTCACATTGAAAAAATGTAAGTTCTATATCCAGTTTCCACTTTTTTCAATAACTGCCAATTCTAATTATTATTTTTTTTTAACAAAAATGACAAAAATTATACACTGCTTGTCACAAAGTTTGTATGAAAATGTTTGGAAACATTTTTACCTGATTTTAGAAAAACGAAAAAAAAAACTACTAATTTTGGCTTGCGTCAATTTTAAAGAGGAGATTGGGAGATTTTTGGTGCAAAAGAAAGTGGAATGATGTACAGTCAAAGCTCCTTATTCGCAGTTGACATATTCTGTATTCACGGATTCAAAACTAGCGACACATATTGTATTTTTTAGAATAATGCGTATTTGTCAAAATAGACAAGTAGGTATCAAAATATTTATAAACAAACAAATCTTAGTGTCGTGAAACCAAAAGTCCTTTGACAAATGCAACATTAAATTTAAAAAACCTGAGTAAAGGTTTACGGATGACAAATGAGCTTTGTGATTTCTTCATAAAAATTGATCCGTCGATGGAAAGAAGTCCAGTTTTTAAGAAGCAAATTGATAACACCACAGCTGAATATTGATACAAAATAAAAGGTTTATTAATAGCTACAAAACAAGAAAAAATCGAAAGTCTTTAAACCATTGCCTAAACTTAATAATATTGTTAAAATTTATCTCAATAAATTATTTTTATTATGATTAAAATTATTTTGCAACACTGGAACAGTACATTTTCGGAATATAGGTATCCCTTGCGGATAAGGAGCTTTGAGTGTACTTCAATACAATCAAAAATTTAAAATATACATGTACATTTTTCAAAAATTGAGCATTTTTTGGCTGAAAAATAAGAATAACTCAACTTATAACACCTGTAAATGTGCCTAAATTTAAAATAAATATACCGCAATTTAAAAGAATTAAAAACTATATTTTATAAATTTTTTTAATATCAACTATATTTCAAAAGGGAAGTTTAAATTCTATCAAAATAAAGATAATATTAAAAATTGGAATAATTTCTATTTTTTAACAAATCTAAGAATTATTTTTCATTTTTGTGATTAAAATAACTCCATTTTCTAAATTGAAATCAACCAGTACATCTAGGTTAGGGTGGCCAAAAAAAAAAAAAACGATTTTTTTTCATGTCTTATGAGAATATGTTATTTTATCATGTTTCAGGAACCCCCCTCAAAAAATCAGCTCAAAACATTTTTTTTTGAGGTCACTAAAGATTTTTAAAAATTTCCAAAATCATCAAAAATTAAATTTTTTAAAAAATTTATTTCTCGTTATTTTATCATTTTCTTGGTTGAAAAAAATCTCGATTCTGAAAATTTCAAATTAATTATTTTTACTTTAAAAGCAGTGCACCTAAAATGTTTTCGAGCAACCTCTAAAAATAAATATGAACGAACTAATAATTTTTTGTATTGAATTTCATGAACAAAAGAATAGACAAATCACGAGACTTAAAAAGTTTCTCGAGGCAAATTTTACTACCGCGCTGTGAGTATTAAATATTTATAATTTTTCTATTTTTTAAAATATAAGTGTCTCGTGATTTATTTCTATTCTTTTGTTCATCAAATTCAATAAAAAATAATTATTAGTTTGTTGATATTTATTATTAGAGGTCACTCAAAAACATTTTAGGTACACTACTTTTAAAGTTTTTAAAAAAATCCATGAAAAATGAAGAAATTCTGATATTTCCAGACCTGTGAAATTGTGTGAAAGCCCCAGGTTGTAACTGTTTTCAAGGTTGTGGATGTGTTTTTATTAATTAAGATTTTGCCATAAATTTTTAACATTTTTAGATTGTTTTTACCAGAAATTAAGTATATTTTACTTGTTTTAAGGGTACTAAAAAATATTAGATGCATTTATTTCTCGGAAACAGTTAATGTTACTCGCAACAAGAGAACGTTTTGTCTTTTTAATAATTTGTCACATAATTTTTTTAAAAAACGGAAAACAAAAAAGTTACAACCAGTTTTCTAGTTAAAGATCCTAAAGGGTTTCAGAATTTTGATTTTGATTGAAAAAGTGAATTATGTATGAAAAAAATAACACAATTAGGTAACTGAAAAGAAAAAAATTATAAAATTAATATCGATTTAAAATATGTACAAAGTTTCCTAAAAAATGTCATAACAACCTTCTACCATTATTTTTACCTTTTAATTACCTTAAAAAAATTTATTTGTGAGTCCTGAATATCCTGTACAATAAAAAAATATATAAAAAATTATTTTCTGATGCAAACATGAAATACGCAAGGATTCAATTCGAAATTTTTTAACCCAATATCAGATAAAATTTTCAACAAACGTCTCCCACGTGCTAGTGGGTTCTGCTATTTCTAGCTCTAGCACGAGACGGAAGCCATTAAGAGACGAAAAATAATCATCACGCATCAGGTAACGCATACAATTAAAATCAAATGAACCGTTACAAAAAAAATAAATTTTTTACTTACCCTTTGAAATCTTGGTTGGAATACTCAAAGCCTGGAAAAAAGATGTCTTCTCGGGACCCAGACCAGTGTTTTGCGCGGGAATGACAACAGGCAACGGAGCGATGGCTCCGGCACGAGCAGGGGCCCGTACTTTGTTCTCGAGGAGCTTGTCACGGATCTCTACGAGGTCCCCACGGGTGAACACGAAACCGACATTGCCCTTGATGTGGGGCAGAATTTTCTCGAGGGATGGGTTACGTTCTACGTGACCCTTGATGGCCTTCCTCATCATGGTGTTCTTACCCATGAGCACCACGGCGTTACCGCGGAGTGAGATACGGATCTGTTGCATTTGCTTCGAGCCGACATTGTCAGCGCCAACAATGAAACACTTTGGGAAATCTTCCAACAATTGCTGCGAAGGAATTTGATTCGTTACTTTCAATACGAAACATATGTACGGTTATTTTTGTGTAAATACAGTATCAGTTAATATTTTCCACAAACGTCTACCACATGCCAGTGGGTTCTGCTATTTCTAGCTCTAGCATGAGACGGAAGCCATTAAGAGACGAAAAATAAATCATCATTAAATATAGGGGCGACATAAGTATGAAAATTACATGCAAAACCATGTACTTACGATAAGTTTGGTGAAGTAGTTTGACTTCCAAGACGCCTTGTCCTCCCTACCCATCTTTGCTGTGGCTAGGGACTCGTGTTTTCGAATTTAAGAACTGAAATTGAAAAATGCACTTTAGGTAACACATCATAACCTACAAATTGTGTATGATAAAAACAAAATATAAGGAAAAAATATGTCAATGTACAGCAAAACGGAGGCAATGTTTTTACGAAACTAGTTTTGTATATCTTAAAATTATATGGATTACAGAGATATTTGAAAGTTAAAAAAATTTTGTACACAACACACCTCGGCAAACAAAATCGGCGCAATGAGAAAGAGAAAGAGACAGATAAATTTAGTTTCCGCTTGTCGCTTGTCTTTATTTTCGAGTTTTTAGTAATAACCGTTTGATGGCGATAGTGGTCAAGAGCGGGGAATTTTAAATTGAAAATCGTTGATTAAGGAAATATTATAAGGCTGTAAACATTGTTTTTAACTTTACTTATTGAACAGTTCATCTTTAAATATTATTTACTGACTTTAATATATAAAATCGATTCTGTTTACATATTTTACACCTTTTAAACTAGTTCAAAATAATGTTTACGTCCTATTTTTATATGAATAGTGAATTTAAAATACATTTGAAAAAAATGAAGCATGATGTTTTACTCCAATTACTTGTTATCAAATTTTATTTGTAATAGGAGTACACAACTTAAAAGAAAATTTCTTTTTCTACAAATAAATGTATATCCAACTTTCCTCCTCAAAAACAGACGATGTGTACTTAGATAAAATTATGGAATTAATTAAAACTGCTTTCTTTAGCTTTGATGCGGCGTTTCCTTTGTTTGTCGAAAAAATAAAACAAAGCACTCGTCTTGGGATATTTAATTTCGAAATATCGCCAAAGCACTCTGATTAATTAAATACGCAGATATTCGGAGATGTGTTGTAGCGATATAATTTTCATTTCCGAAATCTGTTGTAAAACAGGTGTTTTAATTAAGTCACATTTTTAATAACTGAAAAACATTCTAATTTATCACGTATCTACACACCAATTGAACCAAAGAATTATCTGGTGTTGTCATTTGACATATTTTTTTATTATAAATAGGAATTTTCACAACCTTCTTTTCAACTGAATTCTATCTATAAAACTTCATAAAAAGCACTCAATTCCTATTTTCGATTGGTTAAACATTGGGTGGAAGCTACAACTCAAATCTAATTATTTGGCAAATTACATGTCAACATTACGTTCCCATCAGTTGGAAGCGCTGGTCAATTTGATCATGCAAATCGTACGCGAATAGTTAATAGTCTCCTAAATCGTATACAAAAGTGGAAACATAAAAGGTGATATTAAAACTATACGAAACTGAAGTAAAGTAGTAGTAAAATTTAAATTCTACAGTTTTGTTAACAATTTATAAAAAGTGTTCTTCGAGGTGTTCTTGTAATGGTACAAAAATGTCGCAATCGCACTTTGAAGGGAAATAATAGAATTTCCTTGCCTGAATTGATAGAATAACAAATACCTACTTACTGTAAGGTTTTTTATTTTGGACGTCAATAAAATGGCATCATGTTTAATATAGGTACCTAGGTATTTTTCTTTTTGAACGATTTCTAATCGGGTCCAAACTGTGTTGAGGCGTGGCTATTCTAATTCGAGGAGGAATTGCGACGCGACAAGGAAAACCCCGTGCTCGCAAACTTGGAACTTTTGATCCACTTAATGAAGTTTACTGTGATTATTAAATGTTTCGGCGAGATAGACGAAACTGCACATTTTAGGAAGATTAGCGGTGTGTTTTCCGTGGCACTTAGGTGCGACCCTCTGTGCAATCAACAGGGGTTTGAACTGTCTGCGAGGACCGAGGGCGAATCAAGTTTTTGCTTGGGTAAGATCCCTGTGGCTCTTACAAAGACGTACCTCCCTTGGTTTCATATATGCAAGTAAACGTTAAGTATACGGGATGTGATTGTGACATTGCGACAAGCTTCCAAAGTTACTTATTCCTGGCAAAATAAACAAAAAGAAAGGCCTGCCAAGATCCGACGTCCCGGCAAGGTCTGGCAAAATGAAATTGAAAAGTGTTTACGTTTTTAAAGCTTATATCGAGAAGCCGCTTTTTTTAGAATCAAACGAAGTGTTTAGGTTATAAAATTGTATCTTTATATATCGGTAAGTGCGTGACCTTTTTTTAATCAAACCAAAAAGTGTTTAGGTTTTGAAATTTTATATCAGTAAGTCGCTAATTTGCGTGACCTTTTTTTTTAATCAGACGAAAAAGTGTTAAGGTTTTAAATATATCTTTAAGTAAGAAGGTATGTGGCTGTTTGTGAGCTGCTTTTTTTATAGAATAGCTTGCAGCCCCACTATAGTCCATCTCATTATGCAGAGGTGTGAGTGTGGTTTTTTGGCAAAGACGAAATAATCATCATATGGTAAATTTTTATATGGATAAAGACCATTTTCTAGAAATCTACTATCAGTTTATTAACCATCTTTCCATAGCTGTTTGTCGTGCATTTTTCACGATTTTATCTTACCATACTGTATTCAATGTAACCATGTTTAATTTTTACTTCAAACGATCTAAAATTTTTCTCAATCTATGCTTGCCCGTTTCAGATAATTGGATTATCACCAGTAGCTTGAATTGAAGTTTATTTTTTATTTTCAAAGGAAAATCTGCGATCTACACTATTATTTTTATTTAACTAGGTATTGTTTGTTTTTGACTTTTGATGTACTTCTCTATATACTTCTCTTGTCAAAATTTGATAATTTCGTCATTTTAGAACACCGTTTTTTAAACACTAAATTTTCGGTGAAAAATAACAAGTTTATAAGATTGCTCTAACAAAAAAAAAATAAACAATATCTATTTATAAAAAATGAGTGTCTTTACTAATTTCTATTAAACTGAGCTAGTGACTGTGGAATAAAAAATCATAAAAGGTTATAATTGAAGATGGCAACTGGGAATACATTCACTAAAAATGTTTTTTACGCAATAAAAACAAGAATTTTTTAAAATTTATTTGAAAAATATACTTGTAGTCATTTTCCAAACAGTTGCTCTCAAATATAAGATCAAAAAAATTAGAGGTTTTACATTTACATCCATATGGCGAGAGAAAAAGACTATTGACGGTATAGTTCAGTCGGTATCTGTTTCGGGTTGGGTAAAACGCATATCATCGGAGATTTTTTATTTAACGGCTTCTAAATAACATCAGAAATAATAATTTCTCTATACAAATAAAAAAAAACGTGGGCTTAATTGTTATTGCAAAAAAGTATAAAAAAATACCAAAAAAATTCATTTTTTTCTTGGATTTCTCGTCGACAACTTATCAACAACTATTCATTTTAGACAAAAATGGAAGAGGAAAAAAGTTTTGTAATTAAATTTTGATCAAGATAGAGTTAGTTGCAATTCGAAAAAATAATTATTGTTTTTGCAAAAATCGGAAAAATCATTTAAAAAACTGAAAAAAATTTTAATTTATTTGTCAATTTTTTTCAGACACTTGAATAATACCTAGGATCTTCATACTTTTCACAATTAAACTTCTTAGTGCATAGAATCATTACACCAAATTTCATCCAATTCGGTTCAATAGTTTTTACATAATAATTGTTTAAATTTTCTTTTTTTTTTAAATAAAAAAAATTTCGTAATCAAATTTCTAAAAATTTAAAGCCTTTGAATACTTGAAAATTTCACCACAAAATTAAGAGATCTCAAGCTTTAAAATGGTTTTTGAAAAATTCAAATCGGACGATTAGGTGAGCCGTGGTGATTGTTTAAACATTTTCGCAATTTTTACGCTTATTGCTTAATTGCAATAATTTAATGTTTTTTTTCAATTTTTTTTTTATTTGAAAATATGGTTTAAAAGTACTCGGAAAGATGAGTATTTAAAAAAAAAACTGATGATCGATCCGTTATTTTCGGAGTTATAGCCCGTTAAAGTTAACTCTTATTTACAGCAAAACTATAAGGGTATAAGGGCTGTTTTTTGAACTAATAGGTTTGTCATTCCGAGTACTTTTCAGATATAATTTCAAAATTTGCAATCACGGGCGTCCTATTTAAAATGTCACTCAAAGATATTCAAGACCGCGTGAAATCAATGAGGTATCAGTGGTGGGGTAAGCAAACACACAGCTACTCCGATCTGAATTCTCGAGTTCAAAACTGCGACGCTCGGAAAAATTCCACTTATCTCAGTTTCTAATGGACCAATTTCGACGATTTTTTTTTAAATCGATGGTTTTTGCAATAAAAATTAAGCCCACGCTTTTTTTTATTTGCATAGAAAAATTATCAGTTCTGATGTTATTTAGAAGCCGTTAAAGCAAAAATCTCCGATCATATGGGTTTTACCCAAGTAAAAACTTTTAAAACAGATACCGCCTGGACCAATAAAAGGGAAATTGATTTAAACCGCGTTGGTACTCCTGAATCCTGATCTTTGTTGTCAAAAATGTCAAATATTAAAGGTACCTACATACTCATGGAAATGTTAATCTAGTCGACCGACTGCCTTTCATTCAAATAAAAGGGAATTTGTGTAAAATCGTAAATTATTCTGCTACTCCGCAACAAAACCAGAACAAATCAAATTATAGGAAAGAATATTTTTTTCTTCTTGTTTTGAAACAACTGAGGTTATGTCTTGTAGTTGGTACCGATAGAAAAGAAGTTAATTATCTCTTAGAGGAGATAAAAACGTTTTGACGTTTCAAAAATAATCCGTCCGTTTGATCACGATCTGTCAGTAGCAGTTTCGGCGTAGGGCAGTGTAGAGCGCGATTCCTGTTCCCCAGGCAGGCATTCGAGCCCATAGCGGCCCCTAAATAGGGCATCCGCTGAAGGCGACCCACATAAACTCAAATCAACAGCTATCTGTTGCACGAGTTAACGACGCAAAGTGCAAAAGGCCGGACCATTCGTCCAATTTTTCCGCTCTAACGCCGTACAATGCGTTTATGCACGTATTACCCCTAAATTGAGTTGTATACGAAAATTGGTATTGGCTGTTCGGATTTCATTTGCGTCATGCAACGCAAATTGACGCTAAGAGCGTAAATCTGCACCGCGGGTTGAAGGAACGTGTAAATTTCCCATTTGCAGCTTTTTGCACGCTTATGGTGCATGCAAAAACATTACGAATCCTTTATTTAGAATTACTACTTTTTTAACTTGGAATTATTCACAGTTGGACAGACCTTTAGGCATGGGCGTAGCTAGGGGGAAGCAGGGGTGGGCCGTGCCCCTCCCAGAAAAAAGATCTAAGTAATATTATCATATCGGCATATCGATAAGTCGCTAACTGCTTGACCTTTTTTTTTTAGAAAATTAATATGAATTAGATTTTGTGGAATTATCCTGATTGTCGGGAATTAAACGCACTGAAGCTTTGGAGGTGGAGCTTTGATTATAAAACAAATACTGTAATAAATAGTAGCAAAATATTATTAGCTGTTAAACAGTCGCCTTTTGAGCATAAACAGTCTACGTTTTGAGCATAAGCATGTTATCCGAACACCCTGTATATATATTTTCACATTATTCATATATTGCTTTATAACAATTCTTTACTTATAAGTTTCTATTATTATTCTGCTGACAATGGAAAATCGCCTGCTGAGTTGCTAGCTGATAATAAATAGTATAAATACCCAACCAGCCGCTCAGAAGGACGATTATAGATTCAACTTCACATAAAGCTGTAATTAAGACAAATAAAAGTGTTATCTTCCAAAATTGTTATAATTTCAAGTTATCTACGGTTAGTGCTGTCGAAATTCATCGAATCAGAACTGCTAGGGGTTGGTCAACTAGCCGCAGCTTCCTGTAGACAACGACCCAATAACTAGCAAATGTGTACCAGCTGTTTCATGCAAAACTCCGGGATAAAATTTCGGGGAAAGAGCTTGGGAAAAAAGCCCGAAGAAAACTCCGGGGAGAAACTCCGGGTAAAAACTCCGGGGTAAAGTTCAGGGAAAACTCCGGGGAATAACTTCGGGAAAAGGTCCGGGAAAAAACTCCCGAGAAAGTCTGCGGCGCTTACTTAATATAAGTTAAAAAGAGTAAAAATAAATCAAAAATGGACCGCTTTTAGAACAAAATAGGATTTTTTTTCTTAGAATCACCACAATCAGTTATATAAGCACTGACTTTATAATCATTTTTAGTAAATGTAACTTTAATCAAACAAATCGCTAAAATAAAATTTCTTCAAAATCGGAAATATTTTTTAAAATTGTTTTTTCAAATATCAACACTAAAAAATCCTATGAAAGGAATAATCGAAACATAAACCGAAACATCCTGTATATAGATAGTATAATGGCTACAAAACACTCTGTAGAAACATAGTATAATGGCTATGAAACATTTAAATTCATATGAATCCGATTTCATGGCATTAATACTTTTTACATTTGACGCTATATTGATTATAGTCATGGGCGTAGCTAAGGGGGAGCAGGGGTGTGTACCGGCCACCCCAGAAAAAAGATCTAATATTATCGTCTATCATATCGGCATATCGGTAAGTCGCTGACGGAGTCACTTTTTTTATAAAATGAAATCAAAACGTGATCAGGTTTTTGAAATTTTATTCGGCAAGTTGCCGATTGCGAAAGCTTTTTTTTAGAGGCTTCATAGAGCTTGTAGTCCCGGGCCCACCCCAAGCAAAAATTCTAGCTACGCCCTTGTCTTTAAGGGTGCTAAACGCATTTAAGGGTACAAATCGACCTATACAGGGTGTCCCCGTCCTTGATACAAAAAAGTCGAGTACAAATAGATGAGGTCAAAATAATGTCAGTTCTTCATATCATTTTTTTATACGGGCCTTCGTTAACAAGTTACGGGCTCCCAAAGGTGAAAATTAAAAAGTTATTTTTATTTAAGCCTCTAAACTATTAATTTCAGTATGATGCAAATTTGGTGATCGATAGCACATACGTATAGCTTGTTTTTGATGTTGTAGGTGAAACTTGATTATGCCCAGAACGCCAGGGAAGGACTATGCCCAATGGGGGCCCGTAATTTGTTAACGAAAGCCCGTATGGAAAAAAAATATATGAAGAACTAATATTATTCTGACCTCATTTATTTTTACCCGACTTTTTTGTATCAAATACCGGTGCACCCTGTATTCTTGGTTGCCTGTTCCCATTAAAACAGTCTAAATCAGGCCTATTTTATTTAAATGTTTTTACTTTTTCTTAAAGTTTTAAAGTAAAGTCATCATAAAAAACCAAACTATTTAACATTTATATTATTTTACGTTTTAGGAGACATAAATATCTACTTACTGGAAGAGTTCACAAATACACAAAGCTCAAGAAAAAATTATTCGCCATCTATACACGGATATTCTACCACCTGAGATATGAAATATAAAATACAAAAATGTATTAGCATCTCCCTTTTTCACATTATTTTCTCCACGAAGCTACGAGTATTACATACCTACATATGTTTTATTGCATTCTTCTGTACATGTGCGATTAGTTCGTCTTTGTGGTTCCCGAGTATTATGAATGAGATAAATGTATTTTGTATAGCGACATTTACACCAACATTGTAGTATTTTACTATATCAAATTTAAAACAAAATTGTTACCTACTAAAAGATAATTTTTCATACTTTGTACCTAATCAAAAGGATCAAAATTATTATCGTTATGCTCGTACAACTAATGAAGCGGCCATTACATAAATAATTTTGGAACGCAGTGATTCATATAACGACCCCTGAAATTTATAGTCTATTTAGCGTAAATTATACAATGACCCTTCAAATTTATAGGTACTCACTCGAACTAGTCAGCATTCAGCCTATATAGGCTGTAGTACGCCATTTCAGTGAGGATTTTCAGGTGAGTTACCAATTCACATATTTTTCGCATATTTGACGGCATACGCGTGCTGGTGATGTCTCTCACTTCTCTATACAGAGTCTTAATATTGGTGACGCTAACATTTAAGGATTTTTGGTTGACAGTACCACGCGTGCGATGTTGGTTGCCTAAGCTCGTCTGTCACGTGGCTTGCAATCATTTATGTAGGCTCTGTATAACTACTGTAAAGTCAGTGGAAAAGTAAGGTGGGAATAAAGAAAAAAATTAAAAACTTTAGAAGTATTTAGCAGTTTAGCAATATACAGGTTCGGAAAGTCCCCATGGTTCATCTGCCGTTACGTGAGAGCGATAAAGTAAGTCATAGAAATCCGTGCGATAGACAAGGATGGTTACATTGAAGACGTTTCATAATCTGAATAGTCACTCCCACTTCTAACTCGAAACGGGCGTGACTATTCAGATTATGAAACGTCTTCACTATAGCCATCCTTGTCTATCGCACGGATTTCTTTACTTTGTCGCTTTCATGTAAAGGCAGATGGACCATGTGGATTTTCCGAACCTGTATAGAGTGTGTTCTAAGTCTTTGTCGTACTAATTACACTTTTTTGTGAAATGATTTACTTAAAAACAGCAAACTCTAATATTATATATTATATCTAACTCTCCATTTATTGTACAAGTAAGTCAGTATTGGTAACATTTATACCAGTGGCGTTTCGTGGATATGGAAATAGGCAGGTCAATTTTAAACAAATAATATTAATATTTTAAATTGAAAAATTACTACAGAAGTTATTGCTAATGAACAGCTGTAACATAGCAACTACGATTTCGTTTTTATAAAAAAATACCTATTTTAAAATACTTTCATTTAGTTTTAAATTTTAGGCATTTGGTTTGTTTAATTAATTTTAAAATATCAATCTATGTCAAAAATTAATTAAATTATTAATAAAGCTAAATTTGTATTTAATACTAGATAATATTACATTACAAATTTCAAATCAAATTCCATGCTTTGAGTCTCAGGTCTTACAAATTTGTTGATGTTTAGGCAATGAAAAAAACTTTCCATTTGATACTATACTCTGTTTGGAAATGAAAGAGAGTAATAAAACCCCGAGATAAGAACCGGCCATGGGCGTGCTAATATTTCGTTTCAGGTAATTATCGGGTAACACTAATGCTAACAGGTAATGGGTGTACATTAGTATATTTTACTGGATACATCATAGGGCAGGAGCCAGTGTATTGTGACAGATCAATCCAGTCTTAGAGCTGAATATACGAAGACGTGCTAGTGCAGTAGAGTAAAATTCGACTTGTGTTTAGTGACTAAAGTACACTCATTTTATTTTAAAAAAGAAATACCAACGCTAAACAAAATTTTAAGTGAACTTTCAGAGGACAACGATTTGCCAAAAATCAGTAGAAGCAAATTATGGGCCGTCTTACGAGAGTTGAATTTTTGCTGGGAAAAGCAGAACAGGAAGTCAGTTCTTATCGATAAAGATGAAATTATTTGTTGGCGAAGATCCTACTTAAGATCAATTAGAAAATTCCGTGACGAAGGGAGGAATATTTATTATCTAGACGAAACTTGGGTCAACGAGGGATATACTGTAACAAAAGTATGGCAAGATAAAAATGTAAAAAGTTTTCGACAAGCATTTTTGGATGGACTTTCAACAGGGTTCAAGGCACCTTCAGGTAAAGGGCGAAGATTAATAGTGACACATATAGGTAGTGCCAGTGGTTTTGTAGATGGCGGTTTACTTTTATTTGAATCTAAAAATACAGGTGACTATCACGAAGACATGAACGCAGATGTTTTCGAAGAGTATTTTACACAGATGTTGGATCTTATTCCTCCGGGGTCTGTAATTGTCATGGATAATGCCAGTTACCATTCACGGCAGACCGAGCGGACGCCTACGACTGCTTGGAGGAAAGCCGATATAATTCAATGGTTATCCGGAAAAAACATTTCTTTTGAAACAAATATGGTGAAAAAGGAACTTTTGACACTTGTCAATCTTAATAAAGATCAGAAAAAATATGTTATCGATGAAATGGCAACAAATCGCCAAATAACGGTACTACGGTTACCACCTTATCACTGTGAACTTAACCCAATCGAATTAGTCTGGGCGCAGGTAAAAGGAGATGTAGCGCGAAATAATACGACGTTTAAATTAAGTGACGTGAAAATTTTGTTAAAAAATTCCTTGGAACGAGTAACTGCAGATAACTGGCAAAGATGTATACATCATGTACAAAAAGAAGAGGAGAAAATGTGGGAACTCGATAATTTAATTGACGTTACTGTGGAACCTATCGTTATCAATCTAGGAGACGAAGATAATTCATCAGAATATTCAGAGGATGAATTTTAATATACCTACTTTTTTATTTTCTTTATTGTACATTTATACAACACTACATTTACTCACCATAATTTGAATTTTCAAAATACATATATTTTTGTGTGGAATAAAAGTCTATTCATTAAATTTAAATAAATATTTTGATAATAATATTGAATAATTTTATTTGAATTACTAAAAACCCTCTTAACCCGGTTATGATGCTTAAAGTAGCCTCATGTTTTGAAATGCTGTTTTTATATTGTTTACTTATAAGAGAAATGGACCGAGAAATTGAAGCGGCATAGACAAAGACGGATTGTCGGGGATTAAATTTTAGCTACATGACAAGAACACAAAAATATACAAACATGAAGATTAAACATATGCGTAGTGAAAACGCGATTTGTAGAATAGTTTTTAGTTAATTTTACAAATGGCACCCCATCCATTAGCTGTGGCCATTCAAATTGGCAGAAATTAACAATTTAATTGTTAATTCCCGCTGATTTATACGCTCGCACGCATTTACATAAATCTAAATATTTGCACAAAGCCCACAAATAGCAACCTTCAGGTTAATGAATGAAATTACAGGACAACAATGCGAAATAATTTCATCTCGACGTGATCTAGACGCACAATATCGAACCACCGCGGATTATAACTTTCTCAAATAAGGCTACCGCCTCTCGCTTGTCTATTCGCTTATCGTATCAAAGTTATATCTCGAGCATCAACGAATTGTCTAATATGGCAGTCACGATTTGAGAAAATTACACGAACAATCCACCGCGGCTTCGTTACCTTCACCTAATGCAAACCTATGAACCTCTTGGGAAGTATATTGAGGCAAAAACGTGTTTTTTGGGTGGTAACAAGGAGCGTACCAACATTTTGCAAGCGGTGTATAAGGACACGACATTGTATGTCACGAAACCATTAATTTAAAGTAGCGCGCAAATATAAATACCGGCCAGAGGAGTTAATCTCTAACTTTACAGTTTCTTTTGATGAAACTAGCATAACCCTTGACGTTTTACTTTAAATAAAAATTCGAACATAGAAAGTAGATAGTGCAGGAAGAATGTTTATTCCTCTCTTTTATTAACGGTTATAAAAAATGGTACCCTTTGTAATATTACGTAATATTAAGTAAGTTTCTTCATTTAGGAGATATTGGCAGCGGGAGTGTTGAATGGCACACCCTGTATTTGTTTTTCTCTTATTCGTTTTCTTAGTGTTTGTTTATTAGCTTGTTAGTTAGTTAGTCTTAGTCGTAAGCTTGTTTTGCATTTTGTTATCAGATAGGTCAAGAAAGATTATGTTAAAATAAAAATAATAAAATAAGTCACGTCAAACTTCATCGGAGTTATTATTTTAAAACATAGAATAATTAATTCGTCTCGAACTAGCAAATACAGTCCACAATCAATTTCAAGAAGTGAATCAAGAATCCAACACTTAGTTTGTAATATTATCTGCAACTCATTTGTTTTATACTTATATACAGGTTCGGAAAGTCCCCATGGTACATCGACGGTACGTGAGAGCGATAAAGTAAGTCATAGAAATCCGTGCGATAGACAAGGATGGTTACATTGAAGACGTTTTATAATCTGAATAGTCACTCCCACTTCTAACCCGAAACGGGCGGTGATTATTCAGATTATGAAACGTCTTCACTATAGCCATCCTTGTCTATCGCACGGATTTCTTTACTTTACTTTGTCGCTTTCATGTAAAGGCAGATTGACCATGTGGATTTTCCAGCCCTGTATACATTTCTGTCTTTATTTGTACTAATGTATATTTAAGTGTTTTTTATATATATTTTTTACTAAATCTTAAATTATATCAGTTAATAGAATATCACATTCTGGATGGTAATTTAAATGTCAGCAAGTATTTAAATTTAAGAAATAGTCTGTCCGAAATTATTGAAGATGATATTCCACTATTAGCAAGATATAATAATTATTTTATGCATGACGGTTCTACTCGAGTATGCAGAGAATGGCTTTACGAAAATTTTCCTGAGCGATGCATTGGTCGAGGTGCAGATGCTCCAATTCACAGATTTCCAAGGTCATCAGACCTTAATTCCCTTGATTATGTATTTTGGAACTATGCCAAACAAAAACTATATGAAATAGAAATAAATTCAGCATAATGTCTGAAACAAAAGATTGCTGATGTTTTCAACCATCTAAAAGACGATTCAGATCCTTTGAAAAATCCATTGTTTTCATTACAAAAAATAATTCGTTTTTGTATTCGTCAAAATGCAGGACATTTCGAACACTTATTCTGATTTTATTTTCCTTAAATTTTAATTTTCTGTTAGTAATAATTAGTTATTCTTGTCGTTCTTCTTTTTTTCAATTGTATTCAATGTGTGTTAAACTTTTCCAGAAATAAACTAACTATTACNAATACTCCGTCCATACTGACTGAAGATCGTGGTCAACTGTTCAGTCGTTGCATCCACCTAGGAGGTCCTACTCGTCAGAAATGTGATACGTGTTTTTAATCGAATTTCACGCGTTACAGTTCGTAACTAGCCGAAAGGTCACAATACGGGCATGATTTTGAGAGGTTCGGTTTCGATTTCATGTAATTCGTTGGTAAATGCCAACGCGCTACTGCATGAATCAAATGAATAAATACATACGTTTACATATGTTGACTAGATGTATAGATCACATTAATTTTGAATTATTATTTCTAAATGAGTGATTTTCAAATAGAAAGTGCAACAAATGCAGCCTGCGAATTTTTATTGGACGAGCGTATAAAAATTTCAAAGAATGGTGCCAGAACAAAAATGCTGGTGTTTCTGAAATGTCACTGCTAGCATATTTCATGGAGAAGTCAAGAACTTTAAAGTCACCGGCGAGTTTGTGGAGTGAATACTCAATGATTATGTCAACTATTTTCATAGAGGAGAACGTGGATATATTAAAATGCCCCAACAGAGCATCCTGAAACATATACAGGCCATTCATTCCGAAGAACATCGGCAACGTTACTGGCTAATACATGAGTTGATGTATTAGCAATCAAGAGACATGATGGGTGGATATCAGCCACAATTGCAGAAAGTTATGTTGCTGACAATTTAAGTAACAAAAATGAAATAGCCAACAGGATTCTTTACAATGGCACTTCAACTCCAGGTTCTAGTAGTACATCGCATCATGCTGTTTTGATGGATCAGTGAGATAATATTGAGCCTCCTGTGAGTAAAATGAAGCGGTCAAATCATTTTGAGAAAAATGGGACAATTAGTAAACGCGATAGGAATAATTATCCAGATTTTATAAATGTTAGTAAATGTACCTCATAATTGTACAATTACTATAAATATTCATTCTTAATAATTAATAAAATATAATGTTCATCAAATATTTCTAATTATTTGTTCATAAAATATGCATTTATAACTCGAAATCGCTTTTTTTTACCTCACTTAACTCCTGTTGTCCATAGCAACTTCCACTTCTACGGTAAAATCCACTTACCTTCTTAAAAACAATGTATTAATAGTCTATTGACTATAGTGGGAGCAGATAAAATTATTCTGCTTTCATTTCTTTCAATTATCAAAAAAACTGTAGCGACCTCTAGAGGAGGAGAATGCACTCGAACAGTTTTTCTCACACATAAAAAAAGCTTAAACATTCCTTGCTGTTTGCAAACAAAATTAGCCGAATCTGAAACAATTTTGATTGCGATTGATTCGTGATGTACTCCATTATTAATCCACAGTATTAGTAAACAGTCTGGGGGGTGCCCATCGTACAATCACGTCCACCATACGAAGTCAGCTGCCGGCGTCCCTTTATATGAATGGAACACCACCTCGAATCTGGTCGAACATTTCGATGAAAGCACCGGTTGAGATAATCACTCGCAGATATCGGTAGATCCGCAGGGGCCCGTAAGTACGTTTGATTGACGTGAAGATGAAGGGGTATTATCCGCACCTAAGGAATTCGGAATGCCATTAGGACCGCCCATACAGTCGTATATCCGACACAATTTAAGCGTCAAATCATCGAATTTAATTAAATCTATTCGGAATAGGTGCCCTACAACAATAAATCTGACACCGTGGGTATAATGAAACAATAATAATGCTTTACGAGTATATCGGCGTATTGTTCGAGATTAGATCGGGACGAATGGCTGCCTGAGGCAAATATTGTAATAAAATATCGAGGGACAAATTATATGTGAGCTGACGTACGGACACGTCTTCCAAAGTGGGTTCTATATTTTATTTATTTTATTGACTGGGTGACTTTGTTGTTGATATAGCAGTCTGCCTTTCTATTTACCAACACTCTCACCAAAATTGGTTAAGTAAGGCCACAAGTCGACACATCACCGAGACACGGTTTTCTATTAGAAAATGTTTTATTTTAATCTAGATCTACACATAAGACCGTATTCTGCATTCAACACCAGGGGTATCGGGAGATTTTATCAATTTAATGCACCGTTTCCGAGTTATAAACACTTCTATTCTATTCTATGTCACACATCGTTGGTCCCGATTTTTTTTTAGATATGCGAACTTTGGACGTTTTTCATTCGATCACCAATCAGAACCATGGGAGATTTTTTGATATTTCGAGTATTTCCGAGGTACAAGCAAATACAGTTTTTTTCTTTCATATATTGTGACACCCCACTCTGCCTCACCCATCGAGTGCTCTACTCAGAACCAAGGAGAGATTTGTTTATATTTCCAGCCATTTCCGAGTAAAACCGTTTTTTTCCATATGTTGTGACGTCATAGCTCGTTGACGAAGGCTAAAAGGTCCACGTGCTCTACCCCACGCTCCTTCTCTAGGTGTCCTGACATGTGTCCTGAAGATGCTGGGGAAGCCCCAGAGACTCCTGAAGACAGCAGAGAGAGAGAGACAGAGAGAAACTCTCTATGAGGACAAAGTCACTCTATCTCTATCGCACACAATCAGACAAAAACGACAGAAACGAAACTTCCTTTAAAAATACATGGGATTTATCATTATCAAATAACCCATTTAAATTTAAAAAATTAAAAAAAAATTAAAATGGGTTATTCTGATGACGAAAAGTAAAACATAATTAAACTGTATTATTCAAATAACAATAATGTGCAAAAGTTCTTCAGGAATATTGGCTTTATTTTGGAGGACGAATCCCGTCAACGAACACTAAAAAATATTATTAGAAACTTTAGGTGCCCAGAAAACAGCCCCGATTTCAATCCTTTAGACATGTTTTTGTGGGGACACTTCAACAAAATATATTATTCAAGACCTCAAAATTTACAAGTATTGAAAGAAAAAATACAGGACGAAATGTTTGACAATTCTGAATTTGTTTTAAAGCAATAAATAGTAAATTAAAGCATATTTTCAACTGCGTCATCACAATTACTTGCATGTTGAAAATTTGTGAAAATTGTAGGTATTTTAATGTTATTTCGTTTTTAGGTATTCTCCTTATGTTGTTGTAAAGGTTAGTTATAAAAATCGTGTTTGTTATTTGAATAAAGATGAATTTTTTTAATGATATTTTTACTTTAAACATATATTTTATGCCAGCACTAGGGTTTCTGATTTCTCGGCCTATTTTTGTTGTCGGGTCTCGAGAATTCTCGTCTAGGAATTCCCGGGAATTCTCGAATTCTCGAGAAATTTCAAAAACTTAAAAAAGTCGTAATTTTGGAATTGCAATGCGAAATATAAACATGCTATTATACTTCACAATCATCATTAACATTTATTATTTATTCAGTATTTTTATTAATTACTTATGTTTCTACTTCTACTAACAAAACTAAATTAAACTTTGACTTTCTTCTTAAAAACCTTTAACTTGTTTTTTTATTAAACACTTTCAATATACTTATGTTTATTTCAATGTTTTTTAATCGTAGTTTTCTTCCAATAATAATAATTAATAATCATTAATCATGCAGTATTTTAATTAAATAAATAGTAAATAAGGAATTTAACCGAAGAAATCTTAAAAAAAACAAGCTTTAATTTAAAGATACAGAAGCGTTCTTCCTATTAATATCTCACTTATAATCACAATCTTTTAATTAACAAAACAAAAATAAAATAATCAACTAAAGGAACAGGAACTAAATATTTTCATAATCAACATCAACATTAGGTATGTGCTTATAATAAAATTTCTACACAGACTTATAACTATGTACAGGGTGATTCACTATATTTTGACCCTCCCCTTTAACATTTTTGTTTTAAGAGTTACAAAAAAATGTGAAATACAAAAGTCGCAAGATTTTTTATGAAATTTTCCATAGTTTATTTTAATTTCTAATATTTCAATTTTCTACTTCTGTGTAACCCATTTTAATTAAATACTAATACAAACTGTCAAACAATAACAATGTTATCATGGCATTACTACCTGTCATTGTCACGACCTACCATATATAAGATTGTCCATGAGTAATTGGCCTCACACGGTCTAATTAGTGAGATTTACTTGAAATACCTATACGCATTTTGGACTATATCAATGTCCGATATGTCAAAATATATTACAACTAAATCTAAATCCTTACGTAATTGGAAAAAAGGCAGAAATGCCTGAAAGAGGTCTAACAATTACAAGATGTCTTATTTTCTTAATAAAAAAACATCATTTCGTTTTTTAATATTATCTCGCCTATTATTAGAGATGGACCCAACAAACCTTATATGACTATGCTCGACAAGGAACGTTATATCCAAATATGTAAAAATATACAGGGTGTTCCATTTAAATTAATAAAGTTAACATCCGCGGCCATTTTGTTTGAACTTCATTTGTTTTACTACTATCATTTTCGAAAACTTCATAAAAAATCGTGCAACTTTTGTATTTCACATTTTTTTATAACTCTTAAAAAAAGTTAAAGGGGGGTCAAAACTTAAAATAAATAAATCATGAGCTGGTAGAGAAACCACTTTAACCGCTCAGTTATTTGTCGAGAAACGAATTGAACGCATGAACGAAACGAACTCCAGTCAAGAACTTAAGACACACGTGATTTTTAAATTTCTCGATTTCTCGACACTTTTGTCTCGTCTCGAGTAAGGCCAGATTTCCCGGGAATTCTCGCTTCGAGAAGTCTCGACCAGAAACCCTAGCCAGCAAATATTGATGTTTAATTATTGAACCTATAAATGGATGTCAAAATACAAAAAAAAACCTGTACCTACATTCCGCGACGTACTAATAACCCACTTTGTATATTAAATAAATTTATCATTATCATCAAATATTAAAAAAAATATATTATAAACTGTTTAAAATATCATTACAAATTTTGTTTATTAGGAAATATATTTTCAGCAGTATTTCAATACCAAAAAATGAAAATAGTAGCTAATTAACGAAATTATGATTAAATAACTTAACTGTGACACCGCTGCAGAATATCATATGAAACTACATAGATACTCGTTGATTCTTTAAAACATTTTTATCAATACCTACATTATACATTTAAGTAAATACAGCAACGCAAAAAACAGATTGATAAAAAAGTGTACAAAATAAATCCGTAAGTACGTCTGGTAGCATTGCCAAAGTGTTGTTTATATGTTGCTAGGATACGCGTAGGAATGCGGGCCGCTGCATTTGATTCTCCCTAAAATTCTGCTGGTGGTGTACTGTATGGACAATTCCGAAATTTAAAACTGCTAGCCTATTCCAGTAGCGGTCTGGTGCGATAGCTATTTTGTCTGTGCAAGGACTATAACAACGATTATTACGGTACCAGTAATTACATGCGTAACTTTACTTACTAGTATTAATTAATGTAAATATTCTTGTAAACGGAATAATTAGCGTAGCCCTAAAATTGGCAAACAATTTACAAGCTTTGTCCGTTGATCTGTGTTAGAAGGATATTCTAATATCAGTGCAGTTCCAGCTTATAAACTATTTAAAAAAGGCTTCTTTGGGACCTATTTGATGCCAAAATTATACAATACAAACAACATCAGAAACAAGACATATGATTAACGTTTGAATGAATGAATTTATTCCTAATAACGATCCGATCTGGTGCTATGATAGTCGTGTCAAACTAACCAGTTATTTATATGATATTAAATGCATTCCGGTTAGTATTGACACTGTACAAGCAATTAAAATTATGGCAATAAATTATGGTTTAGTCGACGGATGTTAAAATCGTATTAGAGCCTTTCCAATATATTACATGATGAAAATTAATTTATTCGATATTTGGTTTAGCAGAATAAAATGTAATTATTAGTAATATTTCGCCAGCGGACGAAATTAATTAAAATAACATCAGAAGCGATTTTTCTCTGGTAAATTTGATTGTTTTTTTTTTATTTATTGAAGCAGTATTTAATCAAAAAGCAAATATTCAAACAGACACGCATAAATGACAATACTGTATGAAATTTTTAGTCCTGTTGTTTTGCATTAATTCTCAGCATAGAAAACAATGACGTTCATATCCTCATGGTTCAAAATATTGCAAAATTTAAATTAAATAGAAATTTAAATTTTCTTAATTCAAAACTCTTTTATTTATTTCAATTTTTATTTGCTTACATGGGATACACGACAGGCTGATATTCCAAGAAGGTGATCTGCACAGGAACAACAGGGAAAGAAGGTTTATAAGATTAGTAAAAAAAGATTTTCTTTTTACGAACATACACTTACAATTAGTCGTAAATTATAAAAAAAATTAGTTACAAGAAAATGTTTTTTAAATAACGAGCGTTCAAGTAAAAACGTGGTCAAGTTGGTTCTGAAAATTTGGACGTAGGGCGTAGCGTATAGCAAATGAACTTAAACGTCATCTGTCAAAGCGCTATATCGCCGCTATCAATTTGAATATTTTCGTTTTAAAAAGCGTTTAAAATGGTGTTTTCTCAAGAACAAAAAGTGTTTATCATAGAGTCCTACTTTAGAAATGGACGCAAGATTGATGGAATATGGAAGTATTCTATTGAGGAATGTTTCATAGAATTTCAAAATCAATTTCCCGGCGTTGTTGAGTACAAAATTTTTCAAAGCGCAGTTCAGCGTTGTTTTAATGTTTTTCGTGAAACGGGCAGTGTAACAAGAAAAGAAGGAAGCGGCCGACCTAAAAAGCGGACTGAAGAATTGAAAGAAAATGTCCAACAAATAATGGAAAATGCACCAAGAACTTCTGTACGTGTTTTATCACAAATGGTGGGAGTATCAGTCGGTACCTGCCACACAGTGTTAAAAAAAGATTTGCGTTTGTTCTCCTATTGTTTAACTTGTCAGCAAGAACTTCATGAAGTTGATTTTCCGCGACGGGCTGTATTTTGTGAATGGTTTTTAAACAACTACGGTGAACTTCATAATATCACCTTTTTTTCTGATGAAGCCTGGTTTCATTTAAGTGGTTACGTAAACTCACAGAATATGAGAATGTGGTCTTCTGAAAAACCAGATAACTTTTTTGTCGAGGGCCCTATACACGCTCAAAAAATTGGAGTTTGGTGTGCTCTCAATCGAAGGAGGATTTATGGACCTATTTTTTGTAATGGTACTCTTACTGCGTAAATGTATAGAGAAGAAATTATCGCTCCTTTTGTTAACCAGCTGGAAGAAAACGAAATTACAAACTTTTACTTTCAACAAGATGGCGCAAGGGCACATACGGCAGTCGAGACGATGAATATGTTGAGGGAAGTTTTCCAAAATCGACTAATAAGTCGATTCATGCTGAACATGAATTTCCACCGAGGTCATGTGATATTACGCCGTGTGATTTCTTTTTGTGGCCTTACCTGAAAAACACTATTTTTGAACTGCCTATTCCTGATTTAAACCATCTGCATTAACAATACCCCGAGCATCTTAGAAAATGTCTTTAATTCTTTGAGGAACAGGTGTGAAAAGTGCTTGGAACAGCTGCTTTAATTTATTGTTATAACAAGGAGGGGGGCACTTTCCGCAGCTCCTTTAATTGTTTGTTATTATCACGATTATTCTTTAAAATAAAGTTATATAGTTATTAACGTTATTGAAACTGACAGCTGCTATACAGCTCGTTGAGAAATGAGGTTAAGTTGGTCGCTATAAGCTACTCCCTACGTCCAATGTGTCAGAGCCAACTTCGACCACGTTTTTATTTGAACGCTCGTTATAACAAAATATTTCGCAACATGCTTTTTAAAAATACCTGTAGTATTTTAAAAATATCTAAATTAGTAAAATTTCAATGTCGTACTATACCTATATTTTATTAATTCAAAAATTCTGCTTGCTTTGATTATACAAAGTTTTATGGAGAATTGGTGATGTACAAAAAAGATATGTAGTACCGTTGGCCGAGGAACATTTATTTGCCTTGAAATGTTCCGTATGCTAGTCGTAGCATCTTGTTCAATAGCGTCAAGGACCTCCGGTTCCCTATTAATCCTGGGACGTCCTTGACCCTGTGCCTTTCGAAAAGTGGTGGTTGTAGCTAAGTTGAGGAATACCGTAGGGAATATCCTCCTTGATGGCAGCCTTAGGTTTGGAAGCATTCTCCCGTACTCGCGTTCTGCCGCTGCAGCATTACCATCGCAAAAGCCATAAATAAATATCATATCAACTAACTCTTGTCCCGTAAACTCTTCCATTTTTTTCGCTTAGAACTATTAAATTGGCAATCGGGTTGACAATACTTTGACATAAGAATACCTTGATAATTTTGTTTAAATTACTATGAAATTGACCAAAGTGGGATTAATTCAAGAGCGATTTTCTCAGAAACCGTTAAAGACAACGATTTGAAACAAGAGTACCTTTTTAACGTAAAACAGTTCGGGAAAACGGAATTTGCTGTCCAATTTGTTAAAAAGTCAAATATGAAAAAGTTACACACGCAAAGTACCAAGGGCCCCCCCCCCCTAACCTCCCCAATGGACCTTGTGGAAATAAATGGATTAGTCCATCAAATTGCTCATCAAAATTTAGTTGTGTATACCAAATTTCATTCATTTATCACAACGCGATTGAGAGATATTGCAAAAAAATGATTTCCATTCCTCCCTCTTCAATGGGTCCCTGTGCCCTTAGGAAGCATTTCCGGACCCATGTTCATATGAACTTTTTTACTTAGTTTTGATCTGTTCAGGGTTGGCAGCTAATTATGAGACACCCCGTAGAATTGGCATTATACGCTTCAGTAACTATAAAATTTAAGAACTCAATTCTAGAATTTAATTTCAGATATCTGTTTAAGGTTAATTCGATTAATAATTATAGTTAAAAGAATACTTATTAATGTTCCTAATTAAACAATACCCAAACTATCTATCAAGATCGGTTTGAATTATAAAACAATCAGCTAAATTTTTTATTCAGATAATATTTCTATCATCGACATACTTAAGGGTTTACTGTGATAAAAACATGAGTATCAGTATGTTATTAAAGTAGATAATATAAAGCAGTGGCCCCAAATGGGAGCCTTGAGGCACGTCACAAATCATTACGTATGAACTAGAGTCGAATTTAATAACATCATTTATGTCCTATTGAAATGGTAGGACCGAAACCAAACTGACTAGTGTTTACTAATTGGACTAAATAGGCTTGCATCCGTACATTCGGAAAAATATATTCATCAAAAGACTAATTAAAAATAAAAGTTAATGGAGGCTATTGGCACATTTTTCAGCGAAATATGATGCCACGCCACCAAGACCAGCCTCTTTATTTTTATCCAAATGACATAAAAAAACTTGTTCTGAAGTGACACATAATTATTAACTATATTAGATATATAATTACAAGAGAAATTATTAATATTAGGTATAGAAAATAGTTATCTACAGTGGTTATTTTTGCTCGTTGATACTTGTCAGGGTAAAATTAAAGCAACAAGAATGCAAGATTTTCACATATTATTTTACAATTTCAATATGTTCGGTATGTGTTTTTCAGTCAATACTTACAATTAGACCCATCATTAATTTTAATTTATTTTATTTATTAATTACTACCTGTTTATTAGATATTGATGCTGCAATTCAATGCTAGTGGGGGCAGAGTAGTTGCTTTCTGCAATATCATCAGTTAATTAGGAATCTTGTTTATGGTGTTAGACATTTCTTTGCGTCGTTTGACATTGTTTGACTTCATTTCGTAAGATTTTTTAGAAAAAATGTTTTGAATTTGTTTGAGTTTGTGTGCATTATTATTATCGTATTTTGATTTTTTGAGCTCTTTAATTTATTGTGTTTAAATATTTTAACAAGTAAATAAAAAATTCCAATAAAAACGATATTATAGAAACACGCATTGGACAAATATGAATTAGTGTGCTATAGAAATACTTCCCAAAACGATAGTGACTATTGACTGAACATTAGAATATCGAGTAATTGACCGAACAGGCTGATAATGAGAGTACCTACGCTGAAACTGGAGCTAATGTATCATGAAATTACGCGCGGGATAAAACGGCTCTTTCTCTAAATTTAACGCGCGTTGACGTTTTAATTTATATAATCTAATTTTTTACTTGCCGGGCCAGTAGAGGCGATTATTTTTTCCTCCCGATAGGACAATTGGACTGATTGATCGGACTGGACGCGAAATTTTCCAAATAAAAGTTAATTTCGGCGAACTAATCCGTTCCGATGTATCGCTAACAAGGATTAAAAGCGTTATCGTTCATATGAAGGGGTAATGGATATACCGGGTGACTTAGGACTGTGACTGAGGCAATGAAAGAAATACTTTTTTTTCAAAAGTGAAATAAATGTTTATTTCAGCTACGAATGCAGTGTGTAGTTCCTTATCAATATTCGATTCTTTAAAAAAAAGCAAACGATGTCAACGAAACGATAAAATTTTCGACCTTTCACATTTTCGTCTTCTTTTGGACGTAAATCTTTTAATTTTTATGATTCCTGTATACCTGGGGGTGTTCCACATAAAAGTCCTTAGCCTCGTATCTCGATAACGGAAAGAGATATTTTGATTTTGAAAAAAAAATAGATCGATGGTTTCGTCAAAGAGTGCAACTTGATTTTTTTGGGAACAAAATGGATATGACGCTGAAGTCGAAAGAAAATCGTTGGCAGGAACTTTGTAACAATGTTTATCCGATACTTTGTTCAATTCTAAACAATTTTTGTCAAATGACTATTTTTTTAAATCTCAATTTAATTTTGGCTTGGGCTATGTCAATGTTATTTAGAGAACTAAATAAAGAAGGATGTTCTAGCACAACCTCACTAGTTTAACAAAACGAAAAAAGATGTCGACATTCGATCTTCGGTTTGTGTATTTGTTTTCCATAATGAATGGTCAATCAAGCCTTGAAAAAAACCTTATCATTGCATTTAATTTTTTTTAGCAAACGGAGACAATTACAAAACTTTTCTGGTGTCGTAAACCGTTGCGCAGGAAAATAATATTTTTATTCCCATATCATAAATATAAATTTTATTAATAGTTCTTTAGTTTTTCCATCGTTTATTGAAATCGATTAACGTATTTAGCAGTTACGACAATTTAAAAATTTCAAGATGGCGTCCTTCATACTAGCGTTGCTGTGGTAATAACAAAAAAAAAGTTAAAACAAAACTTGTGAAGGGTTTAACAGTGTATCTAAAAAGTTTAATTTCAACTCAGGTTATATAAGCGAAATTTCGAAAAAACTACCATTTTCCGTAATACTACAGCGGTTGCGCCCTCTAGCGGTGAAGTTAGAAACTTAAAAATAATTTAAATCAATTTCGTTTGGCCGTATTTGTTAATAGATTTTTTACCCCATATTCGTAGCACGTTTCGTTTCCTATGTACAGGGTGATCGATTTAACTGGAGAAATGAGTTTTTTTGGGAAACGGCTGAGAAAAATAAATTATTTTAGAAACTATTGCATTTCTGATTACTTTTACTTGAAGGTAGGGTCAAAATACAGAAATTAACTTTACGACGTTAGGCGTCGCGTCGCTTCAATTTTTTTTTTCTAGCAACGTACATTTTTTAATATGTCACGATAAAGATCCCTTAATTTTGAATATTTTTCATATATAAAATTTTTTATGATCCCATTTTTTAAAAAGTTGTAATCGATTCCCAAATCGTACTTTGTTAATAAGACACCATCATAAAACTATATAAACCTATTAAATGACACTATAATTTAAAAGCTTTGCTGTAATTCTCCAATGCAACTAAACAGTGAAAAACTATTGCCAAATATTTATCTGTCGTGATAGTTTATGCCACATATTTCTAATAAATGTATAAATTCTATTCGTTGAACTTTATTATTTTTTACAAATGCAAGCAGGCTAGACAAAAACAGTATTTGTTTTCATATGACATATTCTCAATGAGGAGTGTCAGAATTTTGAAGGTTTTAATAATCATTATGGAGTTTATAGAATTAATTTTTGAAGTCTTATGATCGTTCATTAGTAGTAGTTACTGAAAAGTAGCAGTAAGTAATAAAATGTTTTCCCATGACGAAAAAGTGGATATGTTGTTAATTTTCGGAGAAGTCCTGAAAAATGCTTTACGGGCAAGAAAATTATACGCATTGAGATATCCTGAAAAAAATCTTCCAAATCATCACATTTTAGCAAATTGGAAAATGTTCTCCGTCAGAACAAGAAATCATTTTTAGTTGAGACAGGGTGAGACAAAAAAAGTAATCGCTGATGAATATGTGGCAATTATAATAAACTATTTTGAAAATCATCCCGAAGTATCGATTACAAAGGCTTCGAGGGAGTTAAATTTGACATATAATGCAATGCAGAGTTTTAAAAAGTAACAAATTTCACGATTATAAAATACATAGTGTGTAAGAGTTAAATCCTGGAGATTTTGAACGGTGAGAAAATTGTATTTCTCAGTTCTTAGTTGCATTATATGATGATCCTAATTTGTATAACCACATTTTGTTGACAGACGAAAGTCATTTTATTAGTCATGGCATCCCAAACCGGAAAAATACTCATCATTGGTCGGTGGAAAACTCACACAGTATTAGAGAAGTTCAAAGGGAGGGTCACTTTAGTGTCAATGTATGGTGTGGAATTGTAAGACGCCTTTAATAGGTCCATATTTTTATGACGGTCTCTTAACGGTACAAAGGTATTGCAATTTTCTGCAAATGAAATTCCTATTCTTATAGAAAATGTGCAACTTCAAATTAGGAGACACCTGTGGTTTCAACTGGACGAGGCGCCTTACCATAATGCTGCAGTTGTTCAAAACTACTTAAATTTGCACTTTAAAAATAAATGGATAGGTACTAATGGCCCTTTACAATTTGCTCCGAAAGCCCCAGATCTAACACCTCTTGATTTCTTCTTGTGGGGAGCCCTAAAAAATATTGTGTATAAAACTAAAATAAACATGATCATTTGAAGCAGACAATCACTGCTGCTTGTGCTGAAATACGTGGCAATATTTTTAAAAAAGTAACGTCCAGTGAACTAAAGAAACGTTACGAATTGTGTTTAAATAATAATGGTGCTCACATTGAACACCTATTAAATCATTTAGTATTGTGTTTATTTATTTTTATGTTTATTTATTTCAGTTGATATTTCTTTTCTATTTACGTATTTCAATTGATATTCTTTATATTGTTGTGGTTTGTAATTCCTACAAATTAATGTAATTGTTGTATACACAGTTGTGTTATTAAATTGTTTATAGTGAATACGTTTTTTATTGTAAATAGAACCATTGTTATTGATATATTGAACCAACAACAGCATGGAAAAAGATCTATGTCGCTGACTACGTCGTTGCAATAATAATTATGAGATAGAGAATTTCACTAGAGCATTGCCCGTAACTTTTTAAATAATGGGAACATAAAAAATGTTATATAGGAAAAATATTCAAAATTAAGGGATCTTTATCGTGACATATTAAAAAAATTTTTGTTGCTGGAAAAAAGCGCCTCGACGCCTAGCGTCGTAAAGATAATTTCTGTATTTCTGCCCTAACTTCTAGTAAAAGTAAACGAAAATGAAATAGTTTCTAAAATAATTTATTTTTCTCGGCCGTTTCCCAGAAAAACTCATTTCTTCGGTTAAATGGATCACTCTGTATATGCTGTGAATAAAATGACTCATTTCTGAATCGAGTTTTAAAACGACGGACGTCGGAAATAAATACCAAATGCGTCTAAATTTCACAAACCTTTCTTCATCAGTCCAATCCTGATCCGACTTTAACGACGGTTTCAGTAAAAAACCAATAGCTGAACCTGCCAGCCATTCCTCTTGCATGTACGGCGGCACCAAAAAAGACCATCAACCGTCATTTTTACCCATTAAGAACCCACGGAATCCTCAATCAGAGACCACCGGTCCACCCGGTTCCGCCCAGGCTCGGTGGCCTAACAAGTGGTCGTTCTTCTGGCCATCAGCGACGCCGAGAGGCGACGAGGCGGCGCGCATGTCACGCCGTTATAAAGACGCTCCGTCGGCGTCGCGACGTTCACAAGCCGCGCTCCCTCTACCAGCGCCACAAGCAGGCCATCCGGTTCTTCTGCGGGACAGTTCTAGCGTAATCCCTGCGACCCTCGTGCGACGAGTCGACACTTGAACTTCCACCGAGGACTCCCACCAGCAGCTGCGGGTCGGGACTAGAAGCCAGGCAACCTGTTGATCTCTCCGATTCCTTCCTTCGCCCGGACAGCCAAGGTAAGAGTTTCGGAAGTCGCGGTGGGCCGGGGAACAAACGAATGTCGCGGGAAAATTGGGCGACTAGATGAAAAGTCATCGTCAAGAGTTTTTAACACAATTTTAATATATATTTCCCATACAAAAAAAAAACATTTTTACAAAATCCGTCTCAGAAATTTAGAAATTGCGGCTAGACAAAAAAATCACTTTGTATTTAAATGTTCCACTCCCTGTTAGTGCAATCGCGGATATAAACTAACTATTTTAATACATACAAAATTAAAGAAAAATTTTGAGGACAGCGAAATATTAATTTCAAATACTATGAAATTATTATTATTTGTTTAAATTTTATATAATTTTGAACTAAAACTGCTTTAATTGAATATTTTATTAACTTTTTTATTCGTGTACTTTTTATTAAAAGCAAGAATAAATTTAATGAATTTTGGAACAAAAAATATATTCTTTTTTGATGATTTTTCAAATAAACGTATAGCCCAGTTACTGTAGCCGAAAATATAGTAATACCTTCGAATTTTTTATAACTGCATCGATTTTTCTCAAAATTTAGAATTAGGCTCATCTTACCCCCCACTTCAAAACTTCGCGCTAGGTGTGCTTTTTGTTCTTAAGAGGTGAAAACCACCCCTTACTGGAAAATATGAAAAATACAAATTTAAACATTTTATGTAAGTAATCAAATCTTTTTTATTTGTGCAGTATGAGTAATTTCATGTGCTATCTAACATGAAACTTAATGTATCCCAAATTTTCAACCCGGAAAAACCTTTAAAAAAACACCTCTTTGGATGAAAATAATATATATATTTTTTAACTTGAAACGTTTTAATCATGCATTTTTATCAAATTAAAGTTGATTTCTTGATTAAAAAATCTTTTTTATCGATTGCAACTTTTCAACCCTTGAAAAATACCCCCTCTTTCGAAAAAATAATGAAAAAATATTATTGAAAGAGTAGAAACATTTTAAATGTGCATTCGTATTAAATAAACATTTATTCCCTTCTTATAAAATAATTTTGAATTTGAAATACGTATATATACAATTGACCTAAATTTTCCTAAAATTATCACCTATACACGTGTTTATTTTTTTGACGATAACTTTCTTACTTTTTAAGATTTTTTATCGCACCAAGGCTGATTTTGCAGAGAATTGTAAGGGCTACGTGAACTGTTGAGTTGATCTTTTTTAAGCCCTTCATTTTTAAGTTTGAAAGGTTTAAAGGGCCCGAAAAGGGTGGTTCTCTCATTCGTATGATAACTTAAAATGGCGATATCTCGATTAATATTAATTTTAGAGGAATAAAAAAAGCAAATTCTTCAGCAAAATTAAAGTTACATTTTTTACTCTTGTATTTTTTTCGTACACCCTTTAATTTTTAAGTTACAGCGTAAATATCGAATTTTTTTCAAAAATTTGAAAAATTAACATTTTCAAAAATTAAATTTTTTTTCGCAATCATGCTTTGTAAGTGAGCCAGAAAGACCCAGAACATATTCTTAGAACATAAATGAAGAAATCTGTAAATGGATTGCATTTAATTTTAATTCTGTCGCCAGAGGCACTGATTTGTTTAGGTATTAATTTTTTCTTAAAAAAAAATGAGAATCATGTTATTTCGATTATATTTCCGTTAATTTTGATTCTAAAGAGTTTTAAAACAGCTCATTTTAAAGGTTTTTCAAAGTACTTTAAAAAAGTTTCAAATAGTTTTTTCTAATATTTATGGTTTTGGCGTTATTTAACATTAACTGGTTCCAATTTAGTTTTTTGCTAACACATAATAATGTTTAAAAATCTATAACTCGGTTTATATTGCAATTAGAGAAAAACAAAATAATAGCATTAGATTTGGTTTTTTATTACTTTTCTTTTTGTTCAATACAACTTTTTCGTTAAATCCAATAGTTTCAGAGTTATTTGCAAAAAACTGTCTGAAAACAAGCACTTTTTCAGTAAAAATCAACATTTTCAATGACGAATTACTCGGAAAGTATTGGATTATCCAAAAAACTTTATTACTTAAAATTGACTCCTCTATCGATTCCTGTGGTTATTTAGGGTGTAAAAATTTCCACCCTCAAGAAGGGGTGGGAACCACTCCCAGGGCAAAAGCACACTTCGACACCATATAAGTTTTATTCCTTGAGGCATTCTCCACATTCAGTCAAAATTTCACGTCAATCGGTTCAGTTATAAAGAATTCGGAGGTATTTTCTATATCTTTAACAGTTAAATTGAACAATTCTGCACGCCGAGATGTCCTATTTAAACCAAATATTAGTAGAACTTATCGTCTGGAGCCTCTTTTAAAAATATATTAACGTTTTCCATAATCAAAACTTTTGATTTCTTTGCTTCCGTATGTTATTTTGACGTTTTAAAAAGACAAGTAGCTTTTTATATCGTCATATATCCATATTTTCGTTTATTTGTATTGTACTTTTCAACATGGAATATATAGAGCATAAACTGAGATTTTGCCTAAAATAATGAAAGACATTGTATGAAAAATACTAAAATATGTATAAAAATAGCTTACCAGTTCAAAAACAAAATACGTTAGCATTAGTCAGTTTTATAATTCGACTTACAAAAATGAAACTTAACTGTTATTTATAAATAAACAAAACCGTGTCAGGTTACAATGTTACAGAAATCCTGCACAAGTAGGTACCTACTATGAAATTTTTAAAATTTTTAACTTTGTAATGCTTTTATATCTATCACTATTTGCTTATAACTACCTATACAGGGTGGCTCATAATTAGCTGCCAACCCTGAACAGGCCGATTCTATGATCAAAACTAAGTAAAAAAGTTCATAAGAACATGGGTCCGGAAATGCTTCCTAAGGGCACAGGGACCCATTGAAGAGGGAGGAATGGAAATCATTTTTTTGCAATATCTCTCAATCGCGTTGTGATAAATGAATGAAATTTGGTATACACAGCTAAATTTTGATGAGCAATTTGATGGACTAATCCATTTATTTCCACAAGGTCCATTGGGGTGGGTACGGGGGGGCCCTTGGTACTTTGCGTGTGTAACTTTTTCATCTTTGACTTTTTAACAAATTGGACAGCAAATTCCGTTTTCCCGAACTGTTTTACGTTAAAAAGGTACTCTTGTTTCAAATCGTTATCTTTAACGGTTTCTGAGAAAATCGCTCTTGAATTAATCCCACTTTGGTCAATTTCATAGTAATTTAAACAAAAAATAATAATAATAATTTTCCTTTCCTCTCTTTTCCATTTAAAGGATTAATTTTTATTTAATTTAATTTTTTATTATTATTTTTTTATTAAAACTAGATTAAATTGAAACAAAATATTTTTTTTTGTTTAAATTACTATGAAATTGACCAAAGTGGGATTAATTCAAGAGCGATTTTCTCAGAAACCGTTAAAGATAACGATTTGAAACAAGAGTACCTTTTTAACGTAAAACAGTTCGGGAAAACGGAATTTGCTGTCTAATTTGTTAAAAAGTCAAAGATGAAAAAGTTACACACGCAAAGTACCAAGGGCCAAGAGCAAAGCATATTTGTTTAAAATGTGAATTAATGGAAAGAAATGTTTGCCCAAAATAATTTTGTTCCTTAACAGCCTGTTTATGGACTCGACATTAATATATTTTTCACAAAGGCAAGATTTGATATTAAAATTTGTATTTTACGAAATGAAATGGAGTATTACTTAAAATTTCGTCGTCAAAAGCAAAGCGAGTAAATACAATATTATGCGAATGTGTTTATACAAAAAAAAATATTAATTGACCATTTACGGCGTTTTCAATCAAATTGTTCTGTAAAGGGGAAAATAATTAATCATTGTTTTATAAATTCTTCATAACGGAGTTCCACAAACTTATAGTTTAGGTGGTGCTTTTCAAACACTTTTCTATGTGACTGCATAAATTTATAGCACCACTTGTCCAATTAATTTTCTCTTATAGTTTACTTGTTCTATTTCTGTTATTTTGTTTTTATTGAAATTACTTTACTTGTAATATTATAAACCACATGTGTACACATATTTTGCTGTAAGTAATGATATTTACCCTTTATATTACTTATTACAGTTTACAATGTACACTTTTTTTTACTAATAGTTATCAAAAAGTTTGGGAACTTCTGATCTGCTCTATTTAAAATCTGACAAGACAAATATTTCAGTTAAATTGTCTATCGTAAAGGTTATAAGTTATAATCCAGAATTTTTTTCAAAAAAATTAAGTCAAATAATGTTCTTCGATACAAGAAATGCTTCTAAAAAATCATGGAAAATGAACATCAGTCAAAAAACCTTGTAAAAAACTTCATTACCTCCTGCTTATTGAACCGATGCTAGAAATGGTGGAAACACCAACGCGTATTTCAGTTCATGAATAACACTTAAAATATGAAATATGGATCGGACTACGAAAAACATCATTCATACGCCAATCGAACGTAGGGTCCGTATATTATCACGAAATTCTCTTTGCGTTACATGATTTTTATTTTTCGCATACAATAAACGCATATAAGACATCATCTGTTCTAAGAAGTAACCCATTGTAACGAGAATAAGACCATTTGTTAAAAGAAATTGACATATCGGTAACGATAGATTATTCCGAAGTTATTGTATTTAAACAAAGGCCTTTTCAAACTGACTGGTGAATATAATCAGCGAGGTCCGACAGTGAATCGTACATTCCAGGTCCGTACTTAGTTTTCATGTAACATTTTGAAAATTGATTTTTGCATGAGAAAAACCGGAAATTTTCTCGATTGCGAAAAAATCAAGGCTAAAATACGATAACTTAATGCTTATTGTGGCTTGGGTCATTTTGTTTATTTTTTGGTTATAACAAATAAGATCACCACAAGTTATACAAACGATTTTATTTGCAACAATTGATGTTACACAAAAGTTACACATAATTCTAATTAAAAACGACCTTATATCCACTTTCGCTATGCTTTGCTTAATTAATTTCCCGTGTAACTCAACTTCGTTAGCGCAACGAGATCGTTGACGAGGCCGCGGAAGCTATTTTTAAAGGGAATATGCCTGGAAATGTCCCGAACTTTGTTTACGCCCTTTGCGGAAAACTTTTCCAATTGTCGGGAAACTCCCAAAAGCGGAATATTCCAGGAATTCGGAAGGAAGTCCCAAATATGTAATGCTGCTTCCGAAATGAACCACTGAACCATTTCAAACACTTTGGACTTTAAAAACTATTACAAGCGAAATAATTCGTGATATTTTCCCAGCAAAATTTTCTTTTTTAGTTATAAAGTAATAGGTAATCCCAAACGTTATTTCCCTAGAGCTTCATCAAATTGTTTGGATCCAAGTAATTTGAAACTAATGTGACTAATGTGAACGTATTTGCCTCAAGCTTCAAGCGAAATTACAACTTAACTTTTTATTTGCCTGGCATATTTACAACTTGACTAATGTGAACAAGATTTCAAGAAACCTTCAAATTTTTCTGTTGAATGTTAGAAGTGAGGTTAAATCGTTATCGTCGTTATTTACGAAAAGTACAGACAGTGCTCAATGGAACATTTGAGGATGATTAAATGTTTCGATAAAAGTTCAAAAGATGAAAATATGATGAAAATAATTAAGTAAATGACCATCAAAGCTATATACCAGCGGTTTCTATTTAAGAAAATGGAAAGTAATTTTGACCCAATGGAAGCAAATTTTAATATTTTTGGTAACATTTACGTATGACGACCGCTTCAACCATTCTGGATTGCTCGGTAGTAACCGATGAGGGACAATTTCTAAATTGTCCTCGAAGCTCTTAGCCGAGATTCATATTCCATCTAATTTACAGCCTACGTATAAAGCATGGGAACGAAAGAGAAAGAAAATGAGGGCGTAGATTTTCCACCAATTACATAATGGGATACAAAACAATACGTGTAAATAATTTAAATACATCAACGTTGAAACAAATAAAATAGAATGACACACCATAAAATCGTTTGATAATATTCACAGTCAACATTTTTATACTGGTTACATATGTACAAAATATAACAAACCTGTACTTCAGGCGATTATAAGTGTTATAAATAAAATGTAATGGGAAAAACTTTTTATTCAGTGCATAAATATCAACAAGCATGTAAAATCGAAGACTTACAACGTAAAATTTCATTAGAAATTTGACATACATTAATTTCTGAAGTTAAACAGAGGTTTGGCTTTAAAATCTTTAATAGTGTTCCAATTATTTTAAGCAAATTGACGAAAAAAAACTAAGAAAACTTTTCCTCGAGACATTTCCAAACTAATTAAAGCGGAATATTAATGTTAACTATTTAAAAGTGACACATACCTATTTCTAGATCCACGAACTGCCGCTGCTGCATACTCTGAACGATTGAGGGAAATTTAAATAAAAATGTATTAATTTTCCAAGTTTTTAATCAATCATTTGCAATTTCAGTTTTTATTAAAGGATTTCCAACACGTTCTAACTCATTCGAAGCCATTTCAAATTGAATCAATTAACTTGTTTGTGCGTATGAACAACACAAACATGATTTCAAACGACTTGGAGTCAAGCAACTTGACTAATAAGAGTGAAATTCAGTACGAAATGTTATAGTGTTATATAAATTGCATTCTTGTTCCTCATGTTTTATAGAAATTTCTCCTTAAAATAATATAAATAGGGACAATTTTATAGATATATTCAAAATTATGTTAAGGCCTATTATGCTGCTAAGTTGGCAATGCCAACAAAAGCCAATAGTGGCGGCTAGATGCTTAATTAAATGTAAATCCACAACGCTTGTGTCTATCTGAATCATGGAATCGATTCTAATTTTTGCAATTACTAGAAATATGGGATAAATTTTTAGTAAATCAAAGAACGGCGAAAGGAGGGATAAATATTTTACTTAGTCTTTTTTTACATAAATGTTAAAAAAAATGGTAAAAAATTATAAGGACCCGAACGCTCTATTGTGTAACGTTACCAATAACAAATAATTTTTAAATGAAAAAATTTCTCCAACATTCTACACTGTTGCAATTTACCGTTAATAAAGCCATTACTTTGGAGGGGATTAAAATCTGGGCATTCATTTGAGGGCGCTTATTTACTTTTTTCTGTTAATTACGTTTTAATTACTTTCTAAACCCACGAGGCGTAATTAAAACAAATTTTAAACGTATATACTGCACCTCGATTAATTAGAAACAATTTTATGGCAAAAAAATTACATGGTAGATTATTCAATTTAATGTTTTTTCATTTCTAGAAATAAACCAGAGTTTAATAGTTTAACAGCACGTATGTAGTTAAAAATGTGTAACAATTCTGATGTAAGCATGATTTCGATGTACAGGGTGCTACACCGTAAGGTGTACATACGCAGTTCAGTGTTATTCAGTTTTTAAATATCTTATATCCTTTGACACAGGCGATGAAAAAATTACATACCCATCACAGTTCGCTGTTTCGTTCACATTGACAGGAATGGTTTAACAACAACCGTTTAACAATGTTATTAAATTTTCGCATTGTTGCCATTGTGCACTGAAAGCTCAATTTGCAAAAAATAACAACGCTACTAATTCTACAAATTTCTAGTTGTCCCTGGAACGACATTTGTAGAACAAAATAGCAAAATGAATGTTAAAAGTAGTCAATCAAATGAAATCAAACAATATTTTTCGATACCAGACGTCTATACTGGGTGTTTCAAGTAGTGGTAAAAAATCCTGGGAACGTATTCTGTGGTCAAAAATACGGGTTTTTTGTTAGATAAATATACGGCCTTAGGACATTATCCAGCTATAGCGTGTTAAAAATTAAAACAAATCAGTTTTTAATTTTTAATTTCTAAACCGCTTGAGATAATTTAAGTAAATTCATGTGTAGTATGACAGTAGGTATGAAACAAACAATTACCAGCTATAGAAACTTACCAGTGGCAGAGGTGTGGGTATCATCGATCATTATTTGCCAAAAAAAATGTATCACCCTGTATAATATTACAAATAAAATAGGTCATCATATGCGCTATTGTATTATCTTCACTTTTTGTTTCTTTACACTTTTTTGTATTCCAAACCGATTAACAACAAAATTGGCGTATTTCTTTTTCTAAAACAACAGTTTGAGGCGTTTTTGATGTTACCAATATTTTCCACAGACTCTCATTTTCTGAAATTCATCATCATACATGGTAATGCCAAATAATCTATTATTACCCACTAAATAAGTATTATGAGGCTGCCTAGTTTACATATTTGTATATTTCAACCTTTGATTCTTTTATTGGAGCTATATCCTGTAGACTTTCTAGTGGAGTTAAGATCGCTTAAAATTACGCATTATTTCGAAATAATTATGGGAAGCATGGATTTTCCTAAAACCTTTTGAAATTACTTGGAGATAACTATTAGAAAAAAGTTATAAAATTATTTTTGTACGCTAATTGTTTTTTAATTGTTTAAACAATAATAAATAGTTTTTTTTAAGAATATTAAAATAATTCAATGAATTTTAAATCGAATTCTTTCAAATTGACAATATAGGGGTTTTCGATGTCGCTGAACAAGAATATGAAGTCGGAAAATGATAATTCAAAATGGCTGATCCAATATGGCCGACTATTTTAAACAATTTATTTAACAATTATCGATTTTATATCAAACTCGCTCATATTTGTAATATAGAGGTTCGAAAAATGAAAATTATAAATGGCTAAAGAGGTTTTATTGAAAATATGTTTTATTTTTTAAAAAACAAATTTATTACAAAATAATTAATTTTTAAATCTCATCG
>NW_019416857.1:571246-701397 GCF_000390285.2 Anoplophora glabripennis
TGTACAAAATTATAGAATGACGTAACTTTGTACGTATGTACTATATATTTTTTTTTCTCAAGTTTAAAGACATAAAATTCTGATAGCCGGATGACTCTTCTTTTATTTAAATTTTTGTGAGGTCGATTTGATCAATTAGATCAAAAGTTATAACAAATTTAGTGTAGCGCGTTCGGGGCCGCCCGTCTCATTTTTCGTACGTTAGAAAAAAAATTCTACAACTTTCAATTCGCATTTTAGAAAAATACTTTATTAACATTTTTTATGTAAAATTCTTTCGAATGGCGCAGTTACTTTTTTAGAAAATTATATTTTTTTATATATTTTGCAAAAACTGTAATTTTGCAACTAATTTGTTAAATAAATAATTTAGCGTACACTCTACTATTGGTAACTTTTTATATGTTGTTTCTGACAACTTTACAAAGCGAAAAATAAAAAGTTCTCTCTTCCCGTAATGGTGTACAAAATTATAGAATGACGTAACTTTGTACGTATGTACTATATATTTTTTTTTCTCAAGTTTAAAGACATAAAATTTTGATAGCCGGATGACTCTTCTTTCATTTAAATTTTTGTGAGGTCGATTTGATCAATTAGATCAAAAGTTATAACAAATTTAGTGTAGCGCGCTCGTGCCGCGTGCTCTTCGAGAGCTATACTTAGGGGCCACCTGTCTCATTTTTCTTAAGTTAGAAAAAAAAATTCTACGGCCTTCAATTCGCATTTTAGAAAAAAACTTTATTAACATTTTTTATGTAAAATAAAATTTCCTGTTCTTTCGAATGACGCAGTTAATTTTTTTTTAATTATATTTTTTTATATATTTTGCAAAAACTGTAATTTTGCAACTAATTTGTTAAATAAATAATTTAGCGTACACTCTACAGTTGGCAACTTTTTATATGTTGTTTCTGACAACTTTACAAAGCGAAAAATAAAAAGTTTTCTCTTCCAGTAATTTTCGCGAAGTCAAAATTTATCTTGACTCCACTATTATCTTCATATAAGAAAATTAATGTCCGTTTCAGCTAGCACTAAAGCTTTGACCATGGAATATTTCAATCAGACTAGATGGTTTTACATGCTACTTGATATTTTCCTTAACATAACGACTAACTTAAACATTTGTGTTTTTTCTAAGAATTTCTCCAGTTGGTATCGTGATGTCATGATCACCCCGTGAAAGAATTTGTACAGAAATTTTTAAAATTGTAATCCAATACAGTTAATAGACATCAGTTGATTCTCTCCTTAAACTGCTTAATTTTCCTAAATTGTCAATGCGCTTCCTTGTGCTATTTTTGCGGCATCGATTTATTTCCGCTTAAATAGCCGGAAACTATTTTAGGTCTATCGCGGACGATTCAGTTTACCTCACCGCCTTCCCTGATGATTCCTTTGAAGTCTAAAGCTAAATATCGGTCACCTTGCATTTCCCAATCATTACTATACCGGCCCTACCCCCACACAAAACTTTCAAACCGTTTATTTTTACCATAGCACACTCAATTACCAGTTAACCATTAATAATGTTCCCTGTATTATTTGTGATCTTGGCACAGATTCCCTCTGTTTGATGTCTCAGTCCCTTTGTATCACGCATTCCAAAAAAAACAATTACATTCCTACGGCACATCGAAATTATATTTTCAAGGATGCCCCTACGGTCCGTATTGTTAACAATGCCTTTGATCAGGAGGCCCAAGGGAATTCATACTCATTTTTTGCGGACCAGATGGAATTATACTTCAATTCCTTGGCTCCGCGTAAGGGGACCGAAGGGGAGTTTTTTTTTTGGTACAAACAACCGAAAATGACTCACCTGCCTTGTCGCGAAACGCGCAATCAGGCATGAACTTAAAAGGAATACGCCTGTTTTGTTTTTAATTAGACCCGACGTATGAGAGAAACAAAAACAAGAGTACATTTTTTTTCAAAAACAACTCCTCAAGGCTCCACGATCAATTACTCAAGAACAGATAAAAATTTACACTTGATAAAGTACACTAATAGATCGAAGAGAATGATTAGCTGCTAAGGGTTGTACAGCAAATGGTTAGAGGGTGTACTTGGAAAGTTGGTACAATTTTGTTTTCTAATTTTGTAGCTGGTAACTTGTTTCTTTCCTCCTCGTGTCTTAGTTACACTTTCTTCAAAATGTTTACATTTTTTTCCTATTCCTATTGAAAGTATAACCTTCCAAAATGTTGATTATGCGTTTGAAGGTCAAAAACTCTTCTATTATAGCCTATATTTTCACTGCAAAACTCGATAAACTGTTTGTTAGACTTTTTGAACTCTAATGAAATAGTTATTTACACCATAAAGGAGGTAAGTATTATTTACTAGTCGAGGACGATTTTGCGCCCGAGCGGAGCGTGGGCTAGCAATAGAGTCCGAGACTAGTAAATTATACTTAACTGCTGCGTGGTGTATAACGTTTTATCTGCTCTCACAGTTCTTTATGGTTCATGAAATAAAGATTAAGTTTTATTTTTTGACATTTGTTAATCAATTCATTTTGACATTATTCGAAATCTTGCAAAGTCGCCTTGGTTCAAAAATCCCCAAGCTGAGAGCATTTTTGAAACGTAAGAATGACGGCTATACACCTAAAAAGTCAAACGTTTTTGCAAAAGAACAAGTCAACGATTTTCTTGTTCAGGTACCCGATAACACATATTTGCTAATGAAGATAGTGACGGTCTGATGAGTTATGCAAACTTACTTTGGACGTCAATTTCAAAAATTTCGATGACATTATTGTAGTTACAATTCCAGATTCTAAAAATGATATGTCACGTACGTTTACAATTACTTCTCGTCTGGGTTCTGTTTCTCATATAGACATTCTCAAGAAATATATCAAGATTACATTGAATATTAAAACTGAAATGCGCTATCAAGCAGGTAGATGTTACAACCAACCAGTCGGCAAGAATACCCTTTCTATGATTCCTAATAAGATTGCACAGTTTTTGAAACTAGAACATCCTGAAACATATACAGGCCATTCATTCCGAAGAACATCGGCAACATTACTGGCTAATACAGGAGTTGATGTATGTTTTATTAGCAATCAAGAGATATGGTGGGTGAAAATTAGCCACAATTACAGAAAGTTATGTTGCTGGCAGTTTAAGTAACAAAAATGAAATAACCAACAGGATTCTTTACAATGAACTTCAACTTCATGTTCTACTAGTAACTAGTACGTCGCATCATGCTGTTTTAATGGATCAGTCAGATAATATTGAGCTTCCGTAACTTTCTTAATTTTTTTATACAATTTATATTCTGGGATTTTTTAGTGAAATGACCAAGTGCTTACGTATATCTAAAAAATTGCGTTTCACATATTAAAACTCTTGAACATTCTTATTACAATATTACAGAGAGATTAGTTATTAATTAATTATCAAACCAATGCACTAATTTTTTAAAGAATTGTAGAATCATTAGAAATCATTTTATAAAAAAATATCGTCGTCTTCCTCTGTTTATCTTACCGTCAGTGCAGAAAGTTTGTCGCAACATCTTGCATAAAATTATACAATCTAAAATTCTACAGCCGTTTATAAAGAAAAACGATGGTAATATTCCATATTTCTTACGTTACATTTTGTGAAGATATTCGAAAGAGAAATGTAAACAATCTTACGCGAAATTTTAATATCCCATCCAGTACAAATACCTCCCTAAAGAGCCAAACAACTATGTCGGATGCGCTATAAAGTTCTCGCTGCATCAATTTTAGAGCGTTTCATAAATTCATTCTTACTCGCAAAACTTATATCGAAGAGGATTTTCAAACGTTTCTCCGTATTTGGTAAATATTAAATCGAGAAGAATTCACGAGCTTTGTCGAAGAAAAACTTGGATAAACGCGATCATGCTGCTTTTTATTATTCTTTAACAAATTTTTTAAGTAGCAGTTTCCGAAATTTGTTTAAAACTGAGAGATAGAGAGTTTTATTAGCAACATAGCATATTGAATTTTTGAATTTAAAATTTTGAAAGTAGCCCTTTACAACTAACAAGGTAGGACGTACAAAACAGCGTTATAAACAAATTGTCTTAGGGTCGGGCAAAAGCCGCTCGGGAATTCGCTCTTTTTTTTAAATTATCAAATATCTAAATTACAACTTTTTAATTACCATTCGCCCTTCAGCCTCTGACGTCGTTAAGCGATGAATGACGCGTCGTATATGGCCGTCCTTAATCGAGGGCTAAATATGCCATATACGTTTTAATTCGCCACTTAGGCCCCTTTTTATGCCGCGACGGTTTACTGTCGAGGCAAGGGACGGGTCGTGGGCGGCGAACGTATTTGTTTTGTCTTTATGGCGTATGTATTCGGCGTCGATTGGGCGTTTTTAAACGAGAAACAGTCAATGGGACGGAAACGCGTATTGGGATGTGAAATACGAAATTTATAACAGGATTATTGCAAAAACTCTTAGAGTTTCACGAATTGCAGGGTCGTAACTTTTATCTGGAAGACATATGTGTAGGCATTACTACACTTTAGAGGGGTGTTAAAGAACTTTTTCTTATTTTACCAAGAAGAATTAACCAATTAGATGCTCGCCGCAAAATATCCTTTATTAAGGGGTATACAGGTGATTTTAAAATACGTAGCCAAATAAATATATACTGATTTGACTTAATTTACCTAAATACCAAAATGCACCCCTTACAAGTTACAGCCCTTTAAATTTGAAATTAAAAAACAATTAAAATGCAAATGTCTCCTAAACATCTGATAACTTTTTTTCAAATTTGGCACACGGTGAATGCTAATAAATGTCCATGTTTTGAAGTGAATATCAATAGAATTATATTAGACCAAGCAAATTACATTTTTACACGAAAAAAGTCCTATCCGCGAGATTATTGTAAAATTGTCTAAAAGAACATAACACAAGACATCTCTCATCTCTCATCTCGTGAGTCAAAAACTTTTATTAGCTAACTTTTCTATTTAAACAAATAAGTGAGGAAAACAGTTTTTTCATTTTGCAGGGAAAACCATCAATTTTAGCGAAAAGTGACTCCCAGACAGCTTATAGGGAGTAAAATTATCTGCAAAATGAGACTTGTTAAATTAAAATCGGTTAATAAACAAAAAAGTTATTGCAAAAAAACAAGAAAAGTGCCCATTTTTTAATTTGTTTATAACTACCGCATTTATAGTTAAAATTTTATAAAACCTGCAAGTTGAGGGTTTTGTCATACTTCAAAAGTGTGCCAAAAGTGGGCGCTGTAGGTGCAATAGTTTTCGCACAATTCAATTTGTTTATAACGGAGGCTCCAAAAGTTATGAACTTTAAGCCTCTGTACAGGCGTTAATTTTCAACCAAACATGATTCTGAAAGCGTCATTGTAATCTTAAAGACGTAAAATAATTTGAAAATAATTTGTGAATTTTTACTTTTATTTTACATTTAAATCGTAATTAAATAGTTAACAAAATATTGAAAAAACAAGTTTACTTTGCCTTAATTTGTAAAAAGAATAACTTAAATGAACGATAGCTTCATTTATTTATTTAATAATAGTAAAATAATTCCGAAATTGAAATTTTAATTAATATTTCGTTTAACAATAATGTTTGTGACATTTTTGTAAATTAAAAGAAATTAAGTACCTATAAAAGATGCATTTTTTCTGGGGTTCAGGGCTATTCTACGAATTCGTAAATATGCCCATTGTTATTTTTTCGTCGAGCTACCCCAGTTTAAAGAAAAAAAATAAGTTTCTACGATGAATAGAAGCCGAGATATTGCAAAATTTACAGCGCGCATCAATTTGAACTTTGAAATTTGAATATGGAATTAACTTTTCTCGCGCGCGCGACCTTTTGGACGAGCTTCCCCCACCACCACGCCGCCGGCCGCCGGACAGTTTACTTAGCGAGTACCTTCTCTTTAAAGGGCTCGTGAGTCGTTAATTTTCCACATTTTTCAATGCAATTCACGGGAAATCGTAGTTTACGTCGTAAACTTTATTTTGCGAAAAATTCAAGTCTTAATATTTATAAACAATTGCGCTACGATTTTTTAAAAAAAGATTCTTATCTTGGCTCCTGTTGGTCGTAGAGGGCACTTTTTTTATTTTAAAACTGTATTTTTTTTCCAGCTATCCATTGCACCTATTTTCGGTGAGATAGCATAAATAGCAACAATGTTATTCAAATTGTTTATAAGCGAAAAACGCACGGTTTTTTAATGCACAATTTGAGAATGTTAATGTCAAAAAAACGGTGATATTTTTTAATAGGTCGCTTAATTGCGTCTTTAAGATTACAATGACGCTTTCAGAATCATGTTTGATTGAAAATTAACGTCTGTACAGAGGCTTAAAGTTCATAACTTTTGGAGCCTCCGTTATAAACAAATAGAATTGTGCGAAAACTATTGCACCTACAGCGCCCACTTTTGGCACACTTTTGAAGTATGACAAAACCCTCAACTTGTCATAGGTTTTATAAAATTTGAGCAATAAATGCGATAGTTATAGACAAATTAAAAAATTGGCACTTTTCTTGATATTTTGCAATAACTTTTTTGTTTATTAACCGATTTTAATTTAACAAGTCTCATTTTGTAAATAATTTTATTCCCTACAAGCTGTCTGCGAGTTACTTTTCGCTGATAAAAGTTTTTGACTCACGAGATGAGAGATGTCTTGTATTATGTTCCTTTAGACAATTTTACAATAATCTCGCGGATAGGACTTTTTTCGAGTTTCTCTTTTATTTTCGCTAATTTTCCTGGTGTATATGGGCTTACATCTTTTTATACTTCATACTTTGATAGTTTGTACAATATTAGTAGACAGATTATTTAATTCTACAAGTTTATTGGCATTTTTTGATACGACAAATATTAAAATATTTCATAATACGGCATTTAATATTATTAATTAATATTATTAAATATTTTTCAAGCAGATTGTTTAAAACAAGCTTATTAAAACGAACGCTTATCCGAATGTTATACTGAGAGTAATATCAATAATCAAGGTTGTTAGTTCGCTTAAAACACTAAGTATACTTATTTATTAAATGTTTCAATTTAATTCATAAGAAAATGGAAAAATTTACTTTTAATGAACATAATTTTAGGCGAATGCCAAGTTATTCGAAAGCTGCTGTCAAACTTTTATCAATACCGAACGTCGATTGCGGAAAAATGATTATTTAAATCCAGATAATGATGCTGATCGAGCCCGATATGTTCGAACAAATCATAATGAAGAAATGGTTTTAAATATAATTGGGGAAAATCCTATAGTTTCCACAAGAACAATTTCTCAACGCCTACAAGGCAGTGTGGCAGTGTGTAATGTGGCGAGTCTTACGACAGCAATTTTTAACTCCGCATAATATTAAAAAAGTACAAGAATTGCTGCCTCAAGATTTCCTAGAAAAGTTGCTGTTTACAGCAAATTGTTGCAAAGTTGAACATAAATCGTAATTTCTCTCTAATCTTGTATCGTTTACTGATGAAGCAACTTTTACAAGAAATGATGTTTTTAATACTTACCCATTTCATTAATAATGGTAACATTATTTTATAAATAAAACCGTCAGAAAATATGTTATAAATAGTATTCGCTTCATACTTACAATTAAATGTAAAATAATATGTTGTGATAGAAAGAGAAAATTCGGCGGATATAAATAAAATTAGTTTTATGAATAAAACTGAATATTTGCTTACCGCCTACCTTATCATTTGGTCGGATAACACTGTAGGTACCTGGGTAGCAGATTTCATTTGGAATCAGCACATAAAGTAAAAATACAAGAGCTAATATTAGACTATGTTAAAGAAAAATAAATTTAGTAAGTAGGGCAAATATTGATGAGAAAAAAAAATGTGTTTTGTGTGGGTAAAAGGTTTCATTAGGAAAACTTGTTCTTATTTAAATTTTAGTCACATATTGCAAATTTAGAATCAATCTGTCCACTTTGATTTTCTCAATTTCTCCTTCCTGTGTAGGTAGTACTATTTTTGTGTAAATGATCAGAAAAAATATAAGAAGCTGTTTAGAAAGAGAAGCTGTTACAAAATCCCATATTTCGTGGCAATTTTACAATTGAATAAATCATCAAAGTAGGTTGATTATCTTCAAATTTGGCATATGGACATATATGAAAAAGAGGCCTCGCCTACGCTGAAAATAATTTTACTTCTGACGCAGCCTACTTAGTTACAAAGGACTTTTTAATCAAATAAGATCATTTACCAAAATGCAAAGAATTCAACTCAGCTCCAAATATCGATGTCCATTCAGACGTTTCTCAAAAACCTATAGATCTATTAAATTATTATCCACTATTAATGCATGGGCAGGAATAGTGGGTAATAATTTAATAGGTCCATACGTTTTTTGAGGAACGTCTGAATGGACATCGATATTTGGAGTTTTTGCAAAATAATTTGCAACCACTATTGGACGATGTTCCATTATACACACGAAGAAACGTATGGCTTATGCACGATGGGGCTCTTCCCCATTTTAATATCGATGTACGAAATTATTTATCCAATTTTGTTTAATAAGAAATACATTGCGAGAGGAGGCCCAATTTCATGGCCACCACGTTCTCCAGACTTTAACCAGATGGACTTCTTCCTGTGGGGATACCTGAAAAGTTTAGTATACTCAGCCCCAATACATACAAAGAATTAATTTCCATTGTGATAATATTTGACATAGCCTAGAAATGCTTTTTCGTGTACAAACAAATAACATTCGTAGACTTAGGAAGTTTGTGGAGGTGGAAAGTACCCATATTGAAAATGTATTTTGTTAGTTTTGTTTCTTTTAATTTATTTTTTTACTTTAATTTATTCTTGTTTTTCTTCTATTTTGTGTTATGTGTAAAGTGTGTTTGTTAATTTTGTTAATGAAAATTACATTAGCAGACAGTAAGATTTTCTAGGCTCTTATTTTAAGAATATGTACGCTTCTAACATAGTAATTATGTCTAATTAAAAATTAAAAATAAAAAATGGTGGATGCGTCACTCGATGTGCAATGTGAAATAAAATCGCAAATATTTCCAAAATTGTTAATTTTATCGAGTTGAACTAAGAGAGTATTATCATTGGTAAATTCTTCAGGGAACTTTTTTTTGATGCAAGCAGATTGCAATCATCAGCTATGCAAAAATTCTGGGTTTTTAACCATTGGGCATAGTCCGTCCCTGGAGTTCTGAGCATAATGAAGTTTTACTTACAACATCAAAAACAAGCTGTACGCATGCGTTATCGATCACCAAATTTGCAAGTTCATGGTTTAGAGACTGTAAATAAAAATAACTTGTTAACGAAGGTTTATATGAAAAAAATTTATATGAAGAACTGATATTATTTTGGTCTCATCTGTGTGTACTCGATTTTTTTGTATCGAGTACCGGGAGTACCAGGACACCCTGTGTTTTAATATATCAGAAGTAGAATTTTTTAAAAAACTGATCCTTAATCTTAATGAAACAAGTCTAGTTCTGTGGAAAGTATTAGAAAAAATACAGCACTTCACTAATTACTTATGTTTTACAAATTTGTACCACATATTGGCCAACCAAATTAAAAGCAAACATACGGATCTGTTTTAGAAATAAATTTTAAATGAGAGAAAACATTTAAGTATAATATTTTCAGGTCGTTTCCCACATTTCATGATAATATTATATAGCCAGAAAGCCTGCCCACTTGAGTTTTCACCCACCTTTGAATTTTCTTTGATTTCCTCATTTTTCCTAGTAAAATCAATCCGGCGTAAACCTTCCCAGCGTGACGGCACTTTGCCGCTTTGAACACTACTTAAAGGGAACCGAAGTTATCATGATTTTATCTCCGTGGAACTTTTATCATTAATTCGTGGTAGTAGGTCAAACAAGACGTCTGCTCTCTGTACAGATTTTCCCCCGCGAATTTCGCGTCCTCGTCAGATGTCACAGATTTAGTAATTACTAAAAGACATTTACTTGAGTTAACTAGGAGACTTAATTAAATCCAAATATCGGTAACAAGCAACCAAAAGTAAGATTATATAAAAAAAAACAAGGAATTAAACCTGTAGTAATACACGTTGTTCTAAATGGTCACTACATATTATCAATTTGTTTGCATGAAAGTACAGGAACATTTTTTAACGTTTTTTTGAACGTTAACTAATATTCACAAAAATAAAATTTTATTCTGATTCAGATACTAATTTGTTCAAATGGTAGATAATTTGAATTTGGTTGAATAGAAAGATATTTAAAATATTTAGATGAAGTTAGAATAGAGATTTTCAGCTTACATAAATGAGAAGAGAGGATTTTTTTGTCAACAGTAAAAAAGTATACAGTCATTGAAGCTTTTCACCTCCGAATTCTTTGAAACTGAACCGATTGACTCGAAATTTGGCAGATGGTTAGAGAAAAAGTCAATGAACATTAGTGACATAGCGCCGATTGACGCTTCCACCCTGTTGGGGGTTTACACCTCTACTCGGGGGTGGATATTTTTTTTCAAAAATAACGCTGGAAATCGATAGAGAATCAAATTTTGAGCAAAAAATATTCGAAGAATTTTTTCGAGAAATCAATAGTTTTTTTATTCACGATTGAAAAATTTTGAGTGAAAAGAAACCACTTTTTCAAAGTATTTTTTCGCAATAACTCAAAAACAACGCATTTTATTTTAAAAAGTGTAATGAACAAAAATGTAGCTTATAAATAAACAAAGAAAATCGTTTTTTAAAAAGTGTTGTACGTCCAAAGCCAAATATGGTTAGTGGGAGGGGAGTTGTTTTGGGGGGAATACTCGAATCGATGTATTCAACGTCAAATAACGGATAAATTATTAATTTTACGTGTATAACGCTCCTGGAGTTTTTTGTAGTACTCAAAAAGACCTTCAAAATGAGCGCTTATAAAAGTTAATTAGAGCAAAATTGAAGGAGTTATCGTCAAAAACAGATGGGTTGCTCATATTTTTTAAGGAAAAATGAGCAGTAAGCGCTGTACCATTTCCGTCAGAATTAAAATGAATCGTAGACCCTTTACAATTACTTTTGTTTTAGTGTTTTTCATACGATGCTGAAGTTAGACCGGTTTAGAACGCGTATTTTTTAAATAATGTACGGTAAAAGTTGAAAACGTATTTTTCATTATTCAAAGAAAATTGACATATTTATATAATAACTCTGAAACTATGAAAGATATGATAGACAAAAAAAATGTAGCTTTTTTCAACAAATATTTTGCTTTTTTATTCCTATAGCGTGAAAAATAAAGGAGATATCGCCGCTGGAAGTATCCATTTTAGTGAAAAAACGACCTATTAATATTGGTAAAAGGGTGGTTTATAAGAGCTGAAAATGGCAAAAGTAAAATATTCTTTCATAAACAATATAAGGGAATTTTTATTTTAAATTATTGCACTGTTAAAGCATTCCAAGCTTTTAAAAAGTAATATTTTATCATTTTTGTCAATACAGGGGTGGTTTTTAGGGATTGAAAGGGAAAAATTCTTTTATTAGCTATAAGGTAAATTTTATTTTAAATAATTGCACGATTTAATCATTCTAAATCTTTAAAAAGTAATGTTTTATCATTATTTTTTGCATAGGTGTAGTTTTTAAAAGTTAAATAAAGGGTCGAAAAGATCAAATATATCATAAAACATATTCGAGAATATGGAACATTATTTAATTTTTGTGCTTGAACAAGATTTTTATCAATAAAATGCTGAAAACTTAATTTTTTCAATTTTTTTCACTTAGGGGTAGTTTTTACATCTAAAAAACAAAAAGCGTCAATCGGGCTTATGTCACTTTTGAACTTGAGCCTAAGATGAGCCTTATTCTAAATTTTCATGCAAATCCATGCAGCTTCAAAGAATTCGGAGGTTACAGCTGATTTTCAGCTTCAATTACTGTACTAAAGAGCTTTTCTTTTTATCGGATAAATTTCTCTTTGTAACGAAATAATTTTGCCAATCACTGAAACAACAACACTGAAATGTCAGTTTTTAGAGCAAAATTTGTGAAAACTCCATAAATTGTCTCCATATCTATGGATTTAGTGTTTTTGTGGATTGCGGAATAGATTTTTCTATGTTTTTTTCTAATTTGTTCAGTCGATATTTTTCCAAAACAACTCATGTATACTTTGTACTCATACTTTCAACAATACTTAATAATTGTAATAACATTAAGCATTTTAAACTGACGTGCGCCTACTAAATATGAGTATAGTTTAGTTGAGTTTTATCGGTGATAAAGAGCTACGAACCTTTTTATAGCTGTCAAAATGACAAAAACGTCACTATTATACGAGGTGTTAACGAAATAAGTACTCAAAATTGGAGAGTACGTAAAACATGTCGAAATATGATGAAAATCTTAGTAGAGTTTTTGTCAGTGGCGGCCCCTAAGGGAGATACAGCCCCTTGAAGGGGTAACTCAGGAACCAGTTTTTATTTCATAACTTCAAAACGGTTTAATATTAAATCACGAAATTTTGAGGTTGTATTACTATTTATATGCTTAATGATCGGTATAATATACAAATCAAAATTTGCTACAGAGGCCTAAGAAAATGCGGGATCATGGGGCAAAGTTTACAACTTTTTTTTGTACGCAATTTTTTCTACTTTGTTAAATTTTAATAGCATGAGCCGTTTTCTAGTAAAATAAAATCCATTTCAATTATTTTGAATGAATCATCCTGTATTTTATTTTAAAAACTGAAAATACTCTCTATATATGTTCTTTCATTTTTATAAAGCATTCCCTATAGCTAAAATAATTAATTTCTGAGATATTTACCATTTCATAACAAAAATAGGGTTTTTAAAACCTATTATAACAAGTTGACTGTGGGCAAATGACAGTGTGACAAATTGTTATAAAACATTACAAAAGATCCGTTGTTAAGACGAAATTCTTATAATATTAACCAGCTTGTTATAATATGAATTTTTTTGAAAACTATATTTTTATTATTAAATGGTAAATATCTCAGAAATGAATGATTTTAGAATGCTATATAAAAATGAAAGAACATAAAGTGTATTTTCTGTTTTGAAAATAAAATTGAGAAAATTTTGTGCTTGCGTTTTGGCTGCCCTATATTCAGCTGTCGCAATAATAAAGAAATAGCACTTTCTCGTAAAACTGTACCAATATAAAAAGTTATGCCTGCAAAAAATCATTGTTAAGTTGTTCTGTCTGGGGTATACAGGACGCTGAAATGGGAATGATTCTCGTATACAATTGACCACAACTTTTGAAATACCCCGTATAACATAATTAAACCCCATATTGGAAGCATGGGAGAGATGAGCTTAATCTAAGTTTGAAAAAAAAATATATAGGGTGTCCCATTTAAAAAATAGTATTTGGTTCACCCTGGTAATACGTAACACCCCGTATATACGAAAATCATTTTAAAATGTGCAGTTTTAAGTTGGCTACAATTTTTGTAAATAACTTTTTTTTGATATCTTCTATAATAACGGAGACACACTAATGCCGCACCCTGTACATTGACAGTCTTGCCTGAAAATCTACTTAGTTGGGCAAATACCCGATTTAAAAGTATGTCGTTACACTATAATGGAGCAAAAAAGACGAATTACTCCAAGTTCTCTTCAAGGATTACAGACAAGGACGTCGTCCTTGTCGGAATACACAGCGGTAGGCTGTAAGAAACGACATTGCCAATAAACTCTTCAAAATACCTCTCGTTGACGTCCAATCTATCGACTTTCAATCAACTTAAGAAAGCCTTCAGGTAAAGCAAACGGTAAGTCTCCCAGGACCGAATCCATTAATGTCCTTCTATTGTAAATATTTATGTTCCCGAGTTGAGGACTGCTATTAATTTTTGCGATTACTACGGTGGCTTGTCCTGATTTATTATTAATTACACCTGAGGAGCCTCGCCTGAATTTTTCAATAGCTCAAGACCACATTATTCAATTTTTGGGTTGACACAGCGAAAGGGAATATCGGTGAAACTTTTTCAAACAATTCAATAAATGTTTTTGTGTAATAATAGCGACTTAGGAGGTGGGGTTGCCTCCTTGAGAAATTATGAATTTATTCAGGAGCTTCGTGACATATTTAGATATTATTTAAAATGTACGGGGTGGTCCGAATAATATCCACTAAAATTTAAAATTAAATCACAACAATTTTTTATTAAGGCTTATTTTTTCCACCTTGAATTCGTGTATTGGTCCTACAAAATTTAGTTTCAATATCCTCATTTATTTCGGAGATATTTAGAAATATTTATTTATATTTTTCAAATTTTTACGTCCTGATTGAAAAAATTAATCAAACAAAATGTTGGTCTGTGGCTATCACCAACAGCGGACTAAAAAAGTAACCAGTGGCTTCATGATTAGAGTTTGACATTTCCGTGCGAGGTGGGCGGTCCTGGAGAGTCGAGCTGTTCTAAGTTAATAAATTTATTAAACATATTTGTTCTGTTTTCTGTTTATAAAACAAGCTTGTTGCTAATTTCTGAGCTTGGCAACCCATATTAACGAAATGGAAGAGTTGACTAAGAGCGACATGCGATCAGAGAATGCCAATTTTATTCATTATTCATGTTTAACAATAGGCAATCCATAACTCTTCTATGTAGTAGAAGAATGGTGAGTACGACTACAGCAACTTATTTATAATATTGTTTGCTTAGTACCCATGTTATGACAGTCTACAATGATTTTTTTTTTTAATAATAATGTGTTAGTTCAACTATGGCACAAGAATAGTCGCAGTGACGTTTACAAAAAATCCATATTCTGCACATTCTCTATTCGCTATCCAAAAATATTTAAAAAAATTGATCATTTCGTACTAGATTTTGCACGATCGAAGATAAACACACACGTGTAAAAACTTAAAAAGTCACTTTATTGGACTCACGCGACTGTATCATGTAATTAAATTATTGATAAATTTTTTAGTGACGCCACTGGCTTCGCACATAAATGTCAAACTTTAATCATAATATATCTCTAAATAAAACTGAAATACCCCTTTGATAGGTCCATATTGAATCGCCTATTTCGGGGATTTTTCTAAGAATCTCAAAATCCTTTCATTAAAACGTTATCTAAATGCTGTTATTTAATTTATTCTTGTATTTATATACCAGAAACTTATCTCGTAAGGAACCAAACAGGACGGGTCTGATCCGGGTCGTCTTTTGAGAATTCAAAATAAGTCGGTGCTTTTGACAACTGATCTGTGAAAACTCACAAGACATTTAAATCAGTCAAGCGCGAAAGCATCGTTTAAATCGAGCTAATTATTAAATAAAACACTCCAAGTAATATTTCTGGAAAGAAGTTTAAGCTTACATCATTTTTACTACTTTCCGTTTCAAAAGGAGACATCTCTGAAATAATTCAAAAGGTATTTTTGAAAATATATTAACATTTTTTCAAAAAAATGGTAATCATCGAGAAATTTTTTCGTTTTTTTTTCGAAAATTGAAAATAAAACAGTGAAGATAGGTCTAGATAATTTTGATCTATTTTTTTTCAAAAAGTACATTTAAAAACAAAAATTTTGAAAAAAAACGTCCCGATAACTTAATTTTTTAAAAAGTTATGGTTATTTTAAAAAAAAGAAGCTATTTTTTTTAAAAAATTCATAACTTTTTTTGAGTTGGGTGAAAAAAATTGAAAAAATTCTAAGAGAGGTTTTCAATGGGGTAGAAAACAATAAACACGTTTCAGCCAAATTGAAAGGAGTCAGGGTTAAAAGTGGTCGATTTGGCGTGGAATGCCCCATATGTATCCGCTACTGTACTAGAAAGCCACCCCTAATGTCGTTTAATGGTGGTAATATCGGCCCCTGCATCAGCTAACAGTTTGGTGGAAGAACGCCTAAAACAGTGCCCTGTATAAGTTTCCGGATGAGGCAAATTGAGACAAGTGCTATTTCTTTTGGCACATTCATTATTTTGTTGACGCCAACCACTTGGTTAACACATTTTTCCGTTACATACTTCACAAAAAATATACAACTTGTAGTAATTGGCGGAAATAAAGCACAGTATTCGCGGTCTATATTCTTTTGGACTGGACTTGCAATCACAAAACATCTCGGGGTATGAGTTTTGGAATCGGAAATTCTTATAATAATAATTGAATCTGTGTCTTCTATATCATCGATCGTTATCTTTAGTAGCTCATCTCTTATCAAAGCTCCACACACTCCAATTATTAAAATGACTTGAAAAGTTGTTCAAAATTAGTTAAATCCATTGATTTATATTAATTTGAATTACCTTTTCCAGCACAAATCTATTATCAGGTCCTTCTTATAAAAATCTACCAATTTCCTATTTTGTTAGAATTCTGAACTTTTTCGGACGGTATCCAATTGATTTGCTTTTCAAATATGGTGTTAGTTTTCGAAATTTTCTGATATTTACATTTTTCGAAGGTTTAATTTTATTGATTTTATGTTCGAAATATGCCAGTAATATCGCTTCGGACACTTTTTGAATTCTCTTGGAACTACAACCACCCTTTGAATTCATTGTAGGCAATCCCGTACTGTTTCGACGATTTTTTGGGGATTAAGGGCGCCGTATTCTTTAAATATTGTTTTCCACAAAGACAAATAACTTCAAACATTTAATAACTGAATAATCTAAAGCTTATCAAATAATAGGAATGTTATGTCATGCCACCTGAGTATTTTCAAAGACGCCGCAGTAAAACGAATAAACAGGTGCAAAAAACNCCCCTGCATCAGCTAACAGTTTGGTGGAAGAACGCCTAAAACAGTGCCCTGTATAAGTTTCCGGATGAGGCAAATTGAGACAAGTGCTATTTCTTTTGGCACATTCATTATTTTGTTGACGCCAACCACTTGGTTAACACATTTTTCCCTTACATACTTCACAAAGATATACGACTTGTAGTAACTGCCGGACATAAAGCACAGAGTCTATATTCTTTTGGTTTGGACTTGCAATCACAAAACATCTCGGGGTATGAGTCTTGGAATCGGGAATTCTTATAATAATTATTGAATCTGTGTCTTCTATATAATCGATCGTTATCTTTAGTAGCTCATCTCTTCCCAAAGCTCTACAAACACCAATTATTAAAATGACTTGAAAAGTTGTTCAAAATTAGTTAAATCCATTGATTTATGAATAATATTGTGTTTTATAATTACTTTTGATAACTCCAGCTGAATGGAACTGGGCACGTAATTATTATCTTTAAGGTAAATTTTGAACGGGGCTTGCGACTTACCTCAGATTTTCCTGGGTCTTCTCTGTAGCAGAGGGCCCTCAGTCTTCAGTCCGGCAATGGGTACAGGGCAAAACAAAATTGCGGCACACTTAAATTTAATTAAGGCATAAGTATTATATAGCGGCACTCGTCAAACAGCGTTGAAGCGTTAACAACGGACGACTCGAACTTTCACTCTTTCTCTCTCCATGTAGCTATGTTAGTCGCAAGTCGGTATCGCACAATTTAAACAAAAAATAATAACAAAACCGAACAGAACAACGGGTTATTTTGAATGCAATAGGGCTAAACTAAGCTAAGGCTAAAATTAATTATATTAAAATGACTATTTTGACGAATACGGAACATTTTATATTAATTTGAATTACCTTTTCTAGCACAAATCTATTATCAGGTCCTTCTTATAAAAATCACTCAATTTCCTATTTCGTTAGAATTCTGAACTTTTTCGGACGGTATCCAATTGATTTGCTTTTCAAATATGGTATTAGTTTTCCAAATTTTCTGATGTTTACATTTTTTTAACATTGACTATAACGTCGAAGGTTTAAGTTTATTGATTTTATGTTCGAAATATGCCAGTAATATCGTTTCGGACACATTTTGAATTAGACACTCTTAGACAATATATAATTCTGACTCTACTTTTTCAAACACGTAATTTTTATTGTTTATTAGGTTGTTATCGTTATGATAGCAACCCCGCCTAAACAGTCTTGAATCAAACACGGTTCAAACGTTTTAAAATATAAATTAAATGGTTATGTATAACACAATTGTCTTATTCTATTGTAGTTTACGAAAAAAATATTGTTTGCATCTCTAACACGAAATGCTTTTGCGTTCTTGAATGGATATTTAACTTAACCATTCTTAAACGCAAAAGTACCATTTCGCGATCTAGATACAAAAATGACTATTTATTTTACATTTTGTGGAAAAAGTCTCATTTGATAAAATGTTTTGATTGAATTTAAAATGAGAGGAAGGAGAAAGGTAACATATTATGTACGGGGTGTTCAGAAAATTCAGAAATTAAAAAGCCAGAGGAGCAAACTATCGTTATTTTTACTCTTATTTATTTTAAATACAAATAGAACTTTTTTCAAGTGTGTTCTTTTCCGTTAAAAGTACAATAAAGAACAATTTCGTTTTATTCACATTAGCAGTGGACATAAAAACTTTTTCTAGTAACGCTCTTTCGGTAGAGTAAAAATAAAGGTACTTTAATTCCTTTCAATTTTTTAAATTTTCTGGACACCTCGTACAGAGAATATTAAATGTAAAAATAAGAAAGTTTTTCCTTTTACTCGTTCTTTCCGAGAAATATTTAGATTTTATTTTAGTACACTGAAAGAAATGGGCTTATTAAACTGTTTATCTATCAATATACGACTTTTATTAAAAAAAAGCAATCATCTCCATACTCATTATAGAATGAGTTTAACTGGAAGGTGCTTAATACACCTTATGCATCTATGAAATAAAGGTTATAATGAATTACTTTTACATTATTAGGTGTTATAGACTTTATATTCCAGTTGTATAGTAGGGAAGATTTGTTGTATAAAGACCAGTATCCGAATTTGTATATAACAATTATATTAACAGAATTATTCGTTCTTATACTGAATATGTTTCCGTTTTTAACGTGTAAAACGCGTCTTATAATGGTTAAGTGATCGTCACCTCTCCGTGCATAATCGGTTATGATCGTAAAATTTCCGACAGTCCGCTGTGCATCGACTTACGAATATTACACGTCTAGTTTGATGAAAATAGACGGTATAGGCACATGTTTTGTGGGATACATGATCATATCGCGTTGTGTGAAATGGAAAATTATGTAAGTATCTAATTGTTTTATGGCTTGTAATTGTTTTGTTTTTCAAATGTAAATCTTGTCTAAATCTTAAAAATTATTATCTTGTAGGTATGCCCTATTAGAAACCGCTGATGGAAGTTTTACATAAGATGGAGGAACAGAACGCTAGCGGTGACAAAGAGGAGCATGGGTATAAAGTCAATCAACCAGAGGGAATAGAATTAGAAGGAAAGATGTTCAACCTTTCAGGGGATGCTTCATTCTTAAGGTGGAAGAGTTATAGTGCAAATTCTCATGTAATACAAGAAAATACGGGTGCATCGTTGCTAAGAAAATAAACTGGACAGTTTTGGGAGCGATTTGTCATCATTTTTAATGCTTAAAAGTATGTTTTATGTATGTTTACATTAGAACCTTAGCTTGTAATTACAGTTATCCAATAAAATTTCTGAAAACTTAATGACATATGTTTTTAACTCATACAGAGTATACAACAGTTTAATACATTTATTATTATAAAACTTATAACCAGTACTAGATGTTCTAATAACGATATGGAACACTTTAATAACAGTTATTGCTATTATTTCGTAAAGGGTATAAAAAACGTTGTATACTAGTTATACAAAAATTTAATAAAGAATAAGGTTTATAGTCACTATACAACTGTGCTAGCAGTACGCGTTTTATATCCAATATTCACCTGTTTAACTGTCATATATAGTATACAATGGTCTTATAAGGGCATATAGAATTCTAATAAAGAATACAGCGCATTTCTTTCAGTGTAACTTTAGCGATTTTTCATGTAATTTCAGAAGAACCTGGTAAAGACGATTACAAGACGTCATCAATGAAATGTATCGAAATCATTTCTCAGCGGCCAGAATCCCGCGGTCTAATAATAGACCTCCCTCCATATTTACATTAACAACCGTATTAGGGGATGATAAATTAACCCTCGCGGCGACGCGAGCCTTTCGGGGTAGGTATTTTAATAAATTCGCGATAATAAACACCGAGGCGGAGGAGTTCTGCGGGCATAATTCCGCTGAGTGATATCTAATGGTGGAAATATCAGGATGCCCTGACGGCAGCCGACCATTAATAACGCCCGCCTGAATGTAGAGTACTCCCGTAATTTGACAACAAATTGAATTAAAAGTACTCAGCTCGGCCGGGATGGCTTGCGGATCTCGTCCAGCGTTCATCACTCTCTCATATACGCTCACAATACGCGGACGGACAGACAATGGGAACGTCGAGCGGCTGGCTTGTTTGGATGTAGCGCAATCAAGACGGACAAATTAGTAAGCGACGCCTGGTTGCATAAAACGGCATAGCACTTTTGTAGTCTGTTTTAAAATAAACATATTGCAAATTATTAAATGGAAGAACTAGGAAAGGCGAATATTCATACGATTGCAAACATTCAAAACAAATATACGAACTATACGGGGTGCCCGGGAAAATGTGGGAAATCTCTCGGGTGCACATGAACAAATAAGATGACGATGATGAAGTTCCTATAAAATTTTGTGGTACAGGCCCTCCTTACGGAGATATGTGTCCCTTAAGGACGCCGCTGGAAATCGGTTTTTCTTGAATAACTTTTAAAGTACTTAATATAGTTTAATAAAAATTGTATGTGATGAACACTAGAAACGACCTCTTAAAATAGTGCCCTTGAAACATATTTAGCTTTTTTAATTTACCAGGGGCGGGCTAAGCTTTACAAACTAATGCCTAAGTTTTTAACACCCTGTATGATAAAGACTTTACAATAATAAATCTGGGTAACTTCAACCTTACACTAAAAAAAGGTATTCTTGTTTATTGTCGGTAAAATGAACCGTTTAGGAGAAAAAGAATAATAAATGAGTTCATGTTTTATCACTATCACTACATCACTACATATTATAAAACAAAGTCCTCCGCCGCGTCTGTCTGTCTGTTCGCGATAAACTCAAAAACTACTGCACCGATTTTCATGCTGTTTTCACCAATGGATAGAGTGGTTCTTGAAGAAGGTTTTAGTATATGTATAATTTGTTAAGTTTTTGTATACATTAACGATATTTGTTGGAGATGTCGGAAAAAAATAAGCCGTCTGGGAGCTTTCAACGAAAACGCTGCCTAAACTCTTCGAGATATAACAAAGTAATGTATGGTGGAATTGTGTATCTTATATAGGTCTACAGAAAAGTCCGCGATTGCATATGTCTATCTCTTAAGGATAACATACTATATCCATTTTAATACTTAAAAAATTGGCAATTATAAAAATGTAAAAGCTATTTACACAAATACGGTATTAATCCTTATCATTTTAAATAAGTTAGAGGCTTTAAGCATTTCATGCACATTATTTTACTCTTTTACACCATATAATTTAAATGAATATCTTAGGAATAATCGCAAAAAAATTACGGACGCGAGAATAAAATTCAAGCGCCTCGCTTCCCTTGATGCGATCGCCGACTCTCCTCCCGCACCGTCTTGTCTCAGCAAATAAGCCGAACGATAAAGCGCGCGTGATCCTTTAACAAACTGACTTGGAGCGAATGGAGGTGACGACCGACGACTGTGTTTTTTTCTGGGTGTTGTTGGAAAGTTATAATTGCCTTCGATATTTTAAGGTCATATTTTTGTTTTGCATTTGTTGTCTTTAGGTAGTCGGAACATACATAGATACTTGCAAACATACTTTTATTTCATTGAGTTTTAATAATTTGTTTGTTTTTTTCTTATTGTGAATCATTTAAAACTTCATAGTCGCATTTTTGTTTCGTGTTTGTTTTCTTTAGGTAGTTAGATACCTAACTACTTACTTATTAATTAAAATTGATAGTCCTGAACATAGGTACTTTAATTTAATTCGTTTTGTTTTCACATTGTTGGTAGTTACCTATATTGTTTTAAATTTAAAGGTTTTGCATTTTTAGTTCTGAGTTCGTTGTCTTTAGGTATATAGATATATCGTGAATTATTTTAAAATTAATATTAGGGTCGCATTAGATGAAAGATGATTGATTTTTTGTTTGTTATAACTTAACACAAAAACTACTCAACCAATTTTACCGAAAGCTACATCTCCTCGGAGTAATATAGGTTATTTTATATTTGCCCGTGCGAAGACGGGACAGGTTGCTAGTTTTTAATAAAAAAGGCCATGATTTATTTTTTCTCGACAACAAAGTGATTTCCCTGACACATTGATCCTTTATTTTGTTATTAATTTACTGATTTTTGGATTTCGTGACGAATTTAACGGTGAATTAACTCGAAATATGCTATACACGTTTATTGAGCATGCAAATATGCATCGCATTTATGATCTTGCGTCTTGCAATGCTTTACGAGCTAGAACATTAAATCACGACAGATTTCCTAATCGTGCTCTGCCAAACCATAAGACATTTCAACGAGTTGACCAACGTCTAAGGGAGAATGGTGGGCGATTCCAGTTAATAAGGTAATACATATTATTTCCTCATATTTGTAGGAAAATTTGAAAAAAATAGTACTGATGCTGGTCTGAGAAGAACCCTACGTATATGTATATCCATACCATTTGCAAAAAATACATGAACTGATTCCTGAAGTGTAGAGGGGGCATATCGGGAGAGTTAGCTGGCCATTCAATTGCCTGTCTGCGTTCAATCCGTTTATCAGGAAAAGTTTAATCTAGAACTAGATTTTACGATCACAATCATCTTCACTCAATTCTTGTAACAAATGCATTTTATATGGATGTATTTTTTCCCGTTTGCAAATTTTTTTAATGGAATATAGACTCATGTTGTGATTTAAAGCCCTCTGTTGTGTCGAATTTATTGGATTTTCCACCACAACTAACATGACATTCAAAGAGTTTTCTTCATTTGTAACGCTTACCTACTGGTTTTCCACTTTTTCGTCGGTCTGTTTCTGAAACGGTTGATTTAGTTGATTTAGATATATATTGGAATATCCACTATTTCGTAACAACTTCGTCATCTATCACCATATTCAATGATCATTAACATATCAATACGCTCGGTTTATACGTGCCATTTTTGCGAGAAAATTATTCACACTAAATGTATTTTTAACATGTGTTCTCAAGATAACCATTATTAGACAAAAGAACGACGCGATGTTGTTATAGAACTAGAAACTTTCAAAGGTAACTTGGCGGGCTATAAACTTAAAGAAATAAAATATTTTTGTATGATTTATAAAAAAAAGTTTTCAAAGTTTGATATCTCGAAAACGATTCATTTAGGTACATAATGTGCTATATGAATTTTCTTTAGGATTTCGAGAAGAATGGAAATTTAGACCTTGCATATCTGTCGAGTATGTGGTTGCGGCAGGAGTTCCTCAAAGCTCCATTTTTGGCTCTTAATTATTCGTTATGTTATTTAACGATCTAGTTAACAACATAGATGAAAACTGCTCATTTCATAGCGTTAATGACTTTGTGTCAATCTTCAACAAAACCTTTAAAATACAAAATCTTGGTGTAATAATAATAGGTTAATATTAAATACAGAAAAATGTAATATTTTTGTCACGAGCAAAAACCTTTCGAGATCTTGGCGTTGCCTTTCATGAAAAATTATCAATATTATATCGACATTATCATCTCTGAAGCTAATAGCACATGTGGATTTATAGTTTGAAATTGCAATTTTGCATGGATGTCATAAAATTCCTTTACTTTAGTTACAATAGACTGAAACTTGCCTCACCCATGGTCTTCGTACACTGGAGTCGATCCAGGGCCGATTTTTAAAATTGTTTATATTTTGTTTTCCATCAGAGATGAATATCGCAATCCTGCAATTTCAGTCTAACCCGGATTGAAAAACGACGTTCATAAAAGAGTTAATATAAACATTACTCTGCTTCATTTAAATAAAGTCAGAACTACCGTCCAACAGACAGACAGTAGACCTTCGTGCAACAGATCCCTTACCTGTTGCCGAAACAACTGTCATTCCTCGAGTACAAAACTTCCCACCCCGCGCCGGCATCGGCAATTAAAGTCTACCGGCAGCAACCCATATCTCCTTCCTCGAATCGTGGGAGCGAAATTAATTCTCCGAATGATTTCCAGACACTCGCCGGCGGATGGCGGATAATTAAAAGTCGATCTCCGATATATTACTTGAACTTGAAAGTTGCGACGTGACGCTGAACGTTAGCGATCCGGCCAATTAACTGTACAGATTTAAGGGGTGACGACGGCGAAGGGGCGAGTCACTTCAGTGTATCGACACATGACGTGAAAATTGTCGGACTGTTCTCTAATATTTACTAGTATCAGGATAACATGGCTGATAAAGAAACTTTTATAGGGTGTAGGGTGACTCCTGTAGGGACTTCTTTCGTTCACTTTATCCAATTGTTTCGTAGAATCCAACAAACGTAGGTACTTAATTTTATTTGCTGGCAATTCGTAGTAACATGATTCTGTATAGACATACATCATTTGTTTCTATAAAGCCGTAAAAACATGTCAAAACATTGAAAGTATTTTGTTTTGATGAAATCAATAACAGACTTGATTAGGGCTTCCCGATACGACACGATACTGATATATTTGTAAATTATCGACAGGTATCGTATTGAATCATGATTGAATTTATTGTCTTGTATTGATATCAACAATATTATTTTTGTAATATTATCGTATCGATATTGATTTCAATTCTTTAATTAAATCACTAAAGTCTAACAATACTTTTATACCCAACTTTAAAAAAACTGATTACATTGCAATCAATACTTATTTAGAAAATATCAATTGGTATGATCTTTTTATGAACAAAAATATAAATGAATCTTTATATATTTTTTACGAGAAAATTAATTATTTTATAACTAATTATGTTCCTAAGAAAATTGTAAATTAGAAGTTTCCTTTCTACTTTTCAAACAATACTATTAATGTTATTAAAGAAAAAATAAAATTTCATACAAAATGGAAAACTTATAGAAATGAATCTGATTATAGATTGTTCTGTACTTTAAGGCATAGATCTAAGAAACTTATACCTAAAGATTATTTTAATTATATAAAATCTTTAGAAGATGCGATACCTAAAAACATTAAAAAATTTTGGCAGTATGCTTCTTCTCAAAAAGGTCGTGGTTCTTTTCCCAATTCTATTAAACATGGCGATAATTTTATTTTCAGTGGTGTAGACATTTGTACGAATTTTGCCAATTTTTTTCAAAGTAATTGTAACGAGAGACGAAGTATTAAATACTTTAATTGAACTGGACGAAAACAAAGGGACCGGACCTGACGGTATTCCCTCAATTTTTTATAAAAAATCCGCAAATTCCCTTTGTAACCCTCTCACTTTGTTATTTAACAAGTCTCTTGAAGAAGGAGATTTTCCTGACACATGGAAGCAAGCTTTTGTGATTCCTATTTACAAAAGAGGTGATAAAAACGAAGTTTCCAACTATCGGCCAATTAGTAAATTAAATATTCTTAGTAAAATTTTTGAATGTATATGTTACAAGCATTTACTTAACGCGGTTAAATCGTCTATAATTATTGAGCAACATGGATTCTTTCCACATAGATCTATTGAATCCAATCAAGTGCTATGGATAGCCAGACTCAGGTGGATGCCGTGTATACCGATTTTAGCAAAGCATTCGATAAAATTAATCATAATATACTTATATCTAAATTGTCTGAAATTGGTGTGCATGGTAACCTACTGAGGTGGCTTACCTCTTGTGTTTTCAACAGGTCGCAATTGGTAACTATTAGTGGTTACAAATCTCCCCCTACGTTGCAATGTCAGGTGTTCCTCAGGGATCACATTTGGGACCTTTACTATTTTTAATATATATCAACGATATCCGTCATTGTTTCAAATTTTGTAAATTTTTACTCTACGTAGACGATTTGAAAATTTACTCTCAAATAAATAATCCCGATAATTGTATTGCCTACCAGGAAGATTTAAATTCTTTCTTTGAATACTGTAAATCGAACAAGCTTCAATTAAATTTAAGTAAATGCTTCTATATTTGTTTTACCCGTAACCAAAATATATACTCTAATAATTATAACTTTAATAAGAATATTTTAAATCAAGTTGAAGAAATAAAAGATCTTGGGGTTGTATTTGACAGGAAATTGAGTTTTTCTTCACATATTGATTATATAACTTTAAAAAGCAACAAAATGCAAAAATTTTAGGTTGATTTTTGTTATAGTCTGTATACTTTGCATACGTGCACAGCATAATTAATTTTGCATCTATCGTATGGAGTCCTTAATATACCAAATATAAGTCTCGACTTGAGGCCATACAGAATAGATTTATGCGATGTTTACACTACAATGAGACTGGTGTGTATTCTTTTCATTGTAGCACGATGTTACGAAATCATTATCATATTATTTCACTGGAGAATCGAAGAATTATTGCCGAAACAGTATTTTTGTATAAGCTTCTTAATGATTTTATCGATTCCCCAGATTTATTAGCCTTGATCAGTTTACATGTACCACAACATGATTTTAGAGTAAATGCACTGTTTCATGAGACTTTTTATCGAACTAATTCTGGTCAAAACTCTCCTATAAACAGAATATGCAGACACTTTAACTTATACTGTAGTACTCTAGATATTTTTCATACTTCGCTCATTAGTTTTAAAATATTTTTAAAGGGAACTATTATTGTAAATTAACATTTTCTATTTAATAATCTTTTCTGTACTTTTATATTCAATTAGCTTTAAGTAATTTGTGGACATTGTTTTGGGCTATAAAGCCTGTGTTTGTCCCTTGTCCTTATAATAAATGAATAAAAATAAATAAATAAATAAAAAATAAAAATACGATATCCATACGATATTCATTATTTATTGATATAAAATAGTTGAAATTTATTTTTTTACTAGAAAAATTGCACTAAATTTGAATTTTCTACGTAAAAAATATTAAAATTGTACCAAATTCGAAAGTATAATATTTATATTAATTTATTTACCTATTGATTAAAATTATAGCCTGAGCACTTTCATCCTTTAAAGAACACCTATTTTTAGTTGTAACTAAACCTGCTTCTGATAATAGTCTCTCTACAGGCACCGAAGTTGCAGGCAAACACAGAATATCTCGTGCTATGCGCGACAATATTGGATACTCGTGATTGAAATTTCTCCACCATACTAAAACATCAGTTTCTGATCCTGATCTTGGAGAGTCCAAATATTGAGTTATCTCTTTTTCCCACGTCAAAGAAACTTCTGGTTTTATAAATAGTATATTAAAATCCATTTCATCATTATCATCATCGCGCTTTCGCTTTTTTCGTGAAGACACGACGAGAATTTGTTTACGAATATGTATTTTCTTTTTTATAGATATAGTTTTATATCTTATTTATTTTGTGCGATTCGCGCTTTTGTCGAGATCAATATTATTCGATATTATTGACAACACATTATTAACGATACAATAATTATCGTCAAAATTTTGAAAGATAATATCGTATTCTTGCATATATTCTCAAAGAGAGTATTGTATCGATATTGTATCAAAAATCGATACGATATCGATATTTTTATCGAATATCGGGAAGCCCTAGACTTGATCCAGCCAGTGTATAATTTCTATATACAAAGGCTGTTACAAATTTGCTTCTAACAACAGGAATCTCGGAAACGATAAGAAATACGCAATCAGGGGACCAACATTATGCCTCTAAAAAATCAAGGTTAACATTTGTAACTGCCTGTATATCCTCTTATAACTTTTGAAAGAGGAGAAATATAAAAAAACTCTTTTAATAAAAGTTATTAATAAAAAAGACTTTTACATAATATAAAAAATTATTATTTATGAAATTGAGACAAATTATTTAAGTCAAATACAACGCTTGCGGTTTCCTATCTGCTCTTTCCGTTTTCCCGTAACGACGGCCAATATTCAGTTTTGAGTCATTCTGTACGTGAGAACACAGGATCGGTATTTTTTTCTTTCTACCACCCCATCTGGCCCACTCTTTGATGTAGCAGAGACCAAAGCTGCAACCGGGTAACACGCTGTTTTCCGCGTTTTCCGATTAAATTAATAGAATTAACCGAGTTCGTTGAGCCGTGTCGACGGCACGTAATCTGCGTGTTATACTTTTGTTTGTTCGGTATTCGCCACCCTCGTTTATGCGCAGGTTAATTAAATAAATCCGATTACCCCATTCGTTCAAGGGTTCTAATAATTAGTACCTACAGTTTATTTCAATTCTCGTTCAAGTGCTGTTGTAGAATTCAATGGTTCGAGTTTAAAATTCGAACTAATCCTACATTTTACTGCTGACATCCATTTATAATTCGTTGTCTTAAATCTGCTTCATTTTCTATAGGCGTTTGATTTTTTTTAAAACCATGAAATACCTATTAGAAATTATTTTAAGACTAAATATGAACAAAAAAAAATTATGACTCGAAAATGGTTTATTGTGGGAAGAAAGTGCGAGAGGCCTTTTTTATTAAAAATATGACAGTAAATTAAACGGGCTTATTAATTTTTCTGAAAATCCAGTGGCGTAGGTTTTTTGAGGGTTTTTTTAATGACCAAGCTCTCCTGAATCTCCGCCACTGGTTGACAGATTTATAGAGAAATATACCGAATTATTAATTTTAATTAGTTACATCATTTCCCCAAGTTTCGTCAATCTACGTCAAACAACTTCAGAGATAATTGAAAAAAATGTGATACGTTTCAAAAACTTCAACGCCCTCTATCTTGGAAAGCAGTAAAATGACTCAAGGAATCACCCCCTTAATTTATGGCACAGGCTTAGAATACACCCTGTATAAGATACAACACGCGTAATTTGAAAATTCCCGTTACTCTTTGGACAAACTTCGTATGGAACATTATCAAACAAATAGGTAATAGTTAGTTATTTACTGTTAAGTGTTTTAAATAGCATTTAATAAATTAAATGCGATAAAACAAAAAACGAAATGTCTATTACTATAAATGTAAATGTTAATGTTAATAAATAAATAAATTAAATTTGATTTATTATAGGTTTATTATTTTTTCATTATTCTGTTAGTGAAATAAAGTTACCATAGTATCAATTTAGATGGTTCATATGTATGCATAAAAGTCCGATTATAAGGTATTTGTGGATAATAATAATTTTAAGACAGGTTCAATAATTTAATTGGACTGCAAGAGAGAATTTCAATTTTTTTCTAATTAAATCCAAGCAAATAGAAATTGAATTGTTGCCTCAGTAGTATGCTGAAAAGTGTTATTGTATTGTGAAATACTTTACGTATTTTAGTTTTTTTGTATCTTATCCGGGATTGAATTCCCAACAATACTATTCGTTTCATTAATTTTCTTCTGAATTAAAAAGGGCTCTAATTCATCCCACCACACTTAAGGAAGTATATCGGGGTCCGAGGGAAGTGAGGAGCGCAGGGGGGGTCCTATGCTTTTCTTATGGGACTAAAACCCGCTGCCAATTTGAAAAAATTAGATTCTATTGAAATTATTTGCGATAAACATCTATATAGCAAAGAAATCTACTCATATGCACATAGCATACAAATTGACTAATTAACAAAATAAAAATATCATATTTAAGTAGTTTTAAATTATATTTAATGAACGCATAAAGACTATGTAGATGTGGCAACAGCGCTAATAATTGACTAACAGTTGTATATACTGCGAACCTACAGACCTCAGACATCGGAGATAATGCGCGTCAAATTCGGGTAAAGATGCGTACGCGTTCAAAAATGTATTATGTGTAAACTATGTACAATATAATTATTATATATAGCAAATATATCGTATTATCCTCGCGAAGATTTGTATCCTTTATTTAAAATCCGTAAATCATGCGAACTGGTAAAACAACGAGAATTATGTTAATTTAGTTCTAAAGAAATGAAATGACTCTCGCGCCGGTCTCTCGTCCAAGTCAAAGAAAATGTTGGATGCAATTTTGAAGGTTCTGAGATAGAAATTACATTATTACTCACTGTTCGTGTTTTTAATCTCTATTTTAGTAATGTTACAAATGTTTTGCAACTATAACTAATTTTTTAGATATAAAGTTTGCTGAGAAATATTTATGTTCCTTTGTTATTCCGTACAAATGCTTTTATTTCAAGTATTACTAATTATATTAATCAAGTAAAGAAAACTGTATGTAACCCTAAATATTGCTGGGTACGGATTACGATGTTTTTATAAACCATTAAATATATTAAAAGATTTATCAACTGTATTTTTTATTCCAATAAATATATCACAGCTTCCTAGCCTTTTTTAATTAATGTATTTTTTTTAAAAACATTACAAAAAATCATCTGTTGTGGATAATTTATTGTTGATAACAATGTACATGGGATTTAGAAAAAATGTATATGTTTGAAATCAATTTCGTTTTTATCAAGTCTTTCAAATGTATTCCTTCCTTGCTGTCAGCTGATTGCCACGTTACCACATTAATCCTCAAGTCAAACAGAAAGGCAATTATTGGCTTCTGTTTCTAATTAATGCAGCTGTACTATGTTCAAAACTTACATTAGTTTTAGAGCAAACATAAGATAATACGTTTAGTTTCACAATTTCTACATTTTTTCTCAGTTATGGGCAAAAAAGAGCCGCACCGTCCATCTTCGCCATATAAACCTCTGTTAAAATGAACAACTTTCAACAACAATATCTCAAATTCTAGATTCAAAAAAAATTTCAAAAAAATATAACGCACAGAGGGGGCACTGGGTAACACGTTATATAAATTTCAAGTGGTACATCTGTGCATTTGAGTAAACCGGATATGAGGTATATTAAAGCATTCATTTCACCTCAATCAGAAAAATATTTTATATCCTGATAGATCTCTACCTCGTAATTTTTCATGGCAGCTATTGGACTCGGGTAACAAACAAGTTTCCTTTTCTTCTGAAAACGCATCACTAATCGCTATTCGATTCTGACATATAAATAGAAAACGTAAATCTAATTTTAGACCACCCGAATCCAATGATAGGTAATTAAATATACGTATAATATCTACTTTCATTGATGAAAAACATTATGACGCGCTAAGACCTCATCAATCATCGTACCGATAATAATCCTCGATGAATTTATTTATATATGGGTGTTAAAACAAACAATATCTTCGGACTTTTGCGCGGGAGCGCGGGACGATACTTCACTTTTTGTACACCTTCAACTCGATTATCACAACGATATCAATCAATATTCAGACTATAACTTGGCAGGAAAGATGGCTTGGAATTATATTAGTATCATCTCCAGTTGATAACTTGGTTAGTGAAACGTGTTGTGAAAAAAAAAACACATTCTGCTAAATAACGTTAATATTTCGCCCTATACTTTTTTTGTCACCTTTTTAATTATCCCCGTCTAGTTATTTAATTTGACGTAATGGAACGAAGGGAAGAAAGAAAAAGGGGCTCACCTTCATTAGGCACAGTTGAATGTTATTTAAACGAAACATACTAATCGGCGTAAGTCAAATAGGCTGTACGATAAATCTTCGTGGGACAAAAATAGCTTTTTTAATTAAGTAAATGTTACGCTTCGGCGATAATGCCACACAAAATATTAACAAATTGTTCTGAAATGTTTTTGACAGTTTTGGAGGGATGAAATACTTTTTTCTTAAGCACGGAAATTGCTCGACCGGGTATTTGATCGGAAAGTCATCGTTTACTTCAACTTTAATGGCCTACATTAAAAATGTAAATAAAGTCAATTTGCATCTTCATAGCTTCGACTTCAAGATGTCTCCCTACATTGAACAGATCTTAAATAATATTTTCCCGGTATAATTATTGCAAAAATAGTGGTAACTCCGAAAGATAATCAGTTTCTATCCAAAAATATGTTTGCTTTTCAAGTACTTTCTCTTAAATATCTCAACGCGTCTATTATTTTCTATGATAAAAGCCAGTTTTTCCAGCTACCAAATAAATTTATTTGCTAATTAAATCCATGCCTGTCACTTACTTATGCAGACAGATGATGAAGACACATATTTTATCGACAAATAAATAAATTAGTAGAGGTTTTGTTTGTGACAAAAATACTAGTAGCAAATGGACTGTCCCATCATATAGTGTCCCGTTCATGTTTCAAAACACTTGTGTGCAAGTTCCTCATGGAAAAATAATGTGGGTAGTTCATGCAAAGTTTTTTTCTTAGACGCCTTGATTTCGAGATACAGTGTGTTGAAGTTGTTACTTTCCAAATGGTTTTCCTTAATTGTCTTTAAATCGATTAAAGATAAAAATGTCAAAATTTGTATACGAGTAAACATCAACTGTGCGTTAAGAATATGTGGAAACGGCTTCTTTCTGAAAAGCAGTGTCGCCGATACAGGTAAATGGAGGGGTACAATTGGAAAAAATATGTTAAAAGTAAAAATTTATTACATTTCTAAACGGTTCTGTAAACTATAAAGCATACTACAAAAAAAAAGGTATACTTGTCGAAATTAGGTTAGGAATTCGAAATCCACACAAAATTGGGAAGAAATTGTGTAGTTTCGCATTTTTTTGCAATAAAAAAATTTAACTCAGTTTAATCGTTTAACTTGCTGGAGAGTCTAAATTTTGAAGTGCCGTCACTGGACGAATGGTTCTATGTTACTGATCAGACCCATATTTTCCTCTTTAATACTACATTGAATACATGTTTCAATTTTCAACTTCGATATTTGATGACGAGCAACTAGAGTTGAATTTAAGAAGGAAAATGCCGCGAACGTGTCGTTTTTAGGTCAAAATCAGTGATGTTCTGGGACGTAAGTGCACTTGCACTTCTTTGGCACATTTCCTGTATCTGGCAAACTTCCGGAATATACCCCATTGATTTCATGCAAATGGGCGATCGGGTAAATAACATATCCGGCGTATAAGACTTCCTGTATATGCATGTTTAATTTTTTATTGTAATGAGATTTTGTAACTGTATTTTTTTTACATATAGACAGCTATGCATGTTAGAATCAATATTTATAGAAGCAATATTTATAAAATAATAGTTCATTGTACTTCGTTTTTGATTTAATTTCTGCCATCAATGAAAAATTGTCCGTTAATAGACATCACCAGAATTTCCCCAGTGATTTTCAATGCATCTGAAATTCAATTCCCTTTTGATTTGATTATATCGAACGTCATGTCATATCAAGGATTTAAATAACCGAGATTAGCGAAAAATGCGAAATTACATACCTCAAAATACCACTTCGATTTCTTGAGATGATGTTTTAATATTCCACAATAAATCTAACATAATGAAAAATTAAACGCTATATTTTTAAATTTAATGTTCCGTTAACTGTAAACCGGTTATATAAATGTGTTAATAACTGGAAAATTAGTGGGTATTATGCATTAATAGCCTCTTTCCAAAGCAGTCGCCACTAATTAAACTTTGCCCGTAAACATTTCAAATGAGCTGCCTTGCAGTTAGAGGAAATTCGATATTCTGCAAGTTCGCGAGTCAATTTGGGTATGCGAGAGATATATGAGACATTTATAGGTATTCAAAAATTCTTCATAAGGACATATTTACGCCAACCTCGTTGTGTTTATAATCAGCAGGTAAGGTGGAATTGCACAATTTTGTTAATTTACGCACATTATTTAAAAAAAAAATAGTTAGCTGTTACATAATTGTGGTGTTACGGTTTAGCTCAACTGTACTGTCGTCACTACAGCAAAAAGCGATATATTTAGGAAAGTTAAAACAAGTAATATTAAAAAATTGTAGAATATTAAACAAAATACTCTATATTTCTACTCTTTTTTCTTATTCAGCCCCTTCAGCAACCAATAGGTGCCAAACGAATTAAACTAATACAAAGTAAACATTACATCAACAAAATTGTATCGTGAACAGTTTACATTTAAGTAGAATCCGATCCTGTTTCGAAGGCTTACGAGGGGCAATGGAGATTAGTCCCCGCTGTACTGCCATACAGCTGCCTATGAAAATCCGCCACTGCCAGTTGAGTTCACAAATAGTATGATATGACGGTATGATGAACATAAAAAACAAACTGTTTTCCAGTGACGGCGCGTGACATTGTGATTACGTGAGGCCCGTGGCTTTTTTATTAGGGCAAGAAAGAAAAAACGCCGCAAGCAAACATTTTTTAAGTCAAGGTCAAACGACTAAATGCATCTGGAAATTTTTAGTCGCATTTACAATATTATAGAAATATTATAGAAAAACTGATGTTCATTATCAGAATTTTCATTCAGATTTTATAAAAAATAATACGCAACTGTTTGGATATTTTATTAATCCGCTCTCAAATAATAAATAGGAATAAATTTCAGCAGTGGTCCGTCAGGGTATGAAAATATAAATCAACCACTTTCTGCACGACAATAGTATTTAATAATATTAATTATTTGTTCGAGACTGTACACCATTTTTATTTTGTAATATTCCGTCTACTTCTTATCAAAGGTTTGAGTGGAATAATAATAAAAATAAAACTTAACTAACAGCAAAGTGCTTTAGGTATTCGGTCGGTTCACAAAAAATGCAACGGGACACGTGCGCTCCCACAGCCAACCAATTACGAGAGTCCGAGTCGCAGCCTCGATGATATATGTCATGTCCGACCCCTTCTACCGAAGTTGATAGGGGAGATGCGTGTAATTTACTTAGTCTATACGAAAGAATTACCTATAAGGCCGGTATAACCTTACACACAGTGTAACTCTAAACTGACAACAGTAAAGGCAGAATCACATAAAGCGCTTTCAAGAGCAATTAAGCCACCGAAAACGTAATTTAATCACACTTATCCCCGAGAACGTGTCCACCGCGGAATTATTAAATATTCGCTACATATTCATGCCGCAACAATAACGAGCCACTCCCGGGTAATCCGTACCATGAAGTAATGCAAATGGCGATGCGGAATCGTAGACCAGACCGAACAATGGCGAGCGTTTTCAGCTTAAAGTCTTAATGACATAATCGACAGGAATTCCAAGTCCGTTAGCAAGACAGTTCAGAGAGCCGAGATTAGCGAGTATGTGGTAAAATCATAGCCACACGGCGGCTGCAAGTGACCCACTTTGGCGCGGAGTTCCGCGGGTAGTTAAAGGTGGCCGTACAGGCGACGTTACGGCGGAAGACGCTTACGTATTTTACAGAATAGGCCGACTCAATTTTTTTTTATTAATTTAACGGAAAGATATTGCAATTTTAAAGTTCTCTGCAAAAAATTAGAATTTTATATCGCCTACAAGTCATCCAAAAAAAATCATAAACTGGCGCGCTGAGTATCGGCTGACCGTCCCATGCGGTGACGTCATTACATTGCCACGGCTGAGACAAATATTCGCATTTTAAAAATCAGATAGTCTGAAAATCGCTAGGGTTTCTGATTTCTCGGCTTATTTTTTTTCTCGGGATTCGAGAATTCTCGACTAAGAATTCCCGGGAATTCTCCAATTTTCGAGATATTTGTAAAACTTAAAAAAGTCATAATTTTGATATTGCAATGCGAAATAAAAACTCGTTAATACATATTCTTAATAATCATCATCATTTACTACTTATTCAGTCCTTTTTATTAATTACTTTCAGATGTTTCTCTTTCTACTAACAAAACTAAATTAAACTTTGAGTATCTTCTTCTTGAAAACCTTTAAATTGTCTCTTTATTAAACATTTTCAGTATCTTTCTATTTAAATGTTTTTGAATCTTAGCTTCCTTCCAATAATTAATAATAATCATTCACACAGTCATTTAATTAAACAAATAGTAGGTAAGGGATCTAACTTTCCAACCGAAGAAATCTTTAAAAAAACAAACTTTAATTTAAAGATACAGAAGCGTTCTTCCTATTAATTATTATTACTTATAATCACAATCTTTTAATTAACAAAACAAAAAATAAAATATGTAATCAACTAAACGAACAGGAACTAAATATTTTCAGAATCAACATTAGGTATCTGCTAATAAAATTTCTACACAGTTTTTTAACTATGTACATAATCAAAGTAGACTAGCTTATTAGCCTTATAAACTTAAAATAAATAAATCACGAGATAGGGAGAAACCACTTCAACCGCTCAGCTATTTGTCTCTAACTAATTTTAATGGAATGTGCTTTTAAAAATACAAACGCATTAATAGCATTATCTGACAATCGGTTTCCAGATAACGAGAAAACCAGTTCATTTTCTGTCGATGTTAGCTTTATTGTCATTAAAGCTTTAATGTTTAAGGTTTGGCAATCATTTACCAGTTGACTCAAAGAGCTGATTTCTCGATTTCTCGACACTTTTTTCTCGTCTCGAGTAAGACCAGATTTCCCGGGAATTATCGCATCGAGAAGTCTCTACCAAAAACCATAAAAACCGCTCAACGGATTGAGTTGAAATTTTTAGGATCGTCTAATCATGGGCAATACTTTGTGTACACAAAATAAGAACTGTTTTGAAAATTTACTTAATTACCTCATTAACGTCTTTTTCAAGCTGACATGCAGATGTAGGTACATTTATTAATGTTTAGTGACGAAACTGAAATATTTATTAAAAAAGGAAAATTTCTATGATAGAAAGTCAGTTATTTAGTATATTCCTTATACGTTTTTTAAAATGGGGTTGAATTTAAGGGATTAAACCTGATGGCAGAATAATGCGTTTCACAAAATATGACTGTAATGAAAACCGAAGGCTTATATAGAAAATGCATTATTTGAATATTTTTATCAGTAATAATAATATTTTCACTAAATAGGTATTTAATAAATTGAAAATGCTCGATCAATTTTCCTATTAAATAAATGTTTACTTTTTTTCCCTTTGTAATAATAATAAGTTTAATTACAAAATAATTAAATAATGTACGTGCTTCGTAAATAAATCTTCAGTTGGTTTAAAAAATTAAGGTTCAATTTTCTGCAACACCCTGTATTCTATCACAACAAAAATTGGCATAGTAAGGTTTTAGATAGTCCTGAATAAGAATCCAGTGCAATTTTTGTCGAAAAAAAATCGCTAATATTATTTCTGGTTTTTTCTTCCTATAAAATCATTCTTAGTTGCCCATGACTTAGGCCAGATATATCTGAGATATATCAAACAAAAAAAAGTTGAAACAAATCGGTCAATAAATAACAACTTTACATGGGTGGCTAATGCTTAAGTGGGACACACTGTATATCCCAGTTACATACACTTATAGCTGTTTTGTTTAATTAAATTGGATTGTTGCTATATGAATTAAAATTTTACTCGTAAACTCTTATAAATAAATTTTCTTTATTTCTGTCAACAACAATTCCAGATATTTACTACCATTGTTATTAACGTCAACTAAAATATATCACTTTTTTATACGTGTCAGCACGGTGTCTCTGTTTTTTTTATCTCATGTGCGATTTACTCAAGAACCTTATAGCTGTTTTACATTGACAATTTATTCATGAATAAATTGACGAAGTTCTTCATGAATTAATTTACGAATTTATTGGTAAACAGTGTGGTTTTACACTGCTACAGACTTTGTCAAGTTTTTTGACGTATGAATCAGTTCTACCAATGAACCAAAGAAGCAAATAAATTTCAAAAATATCACCTTTCCACTCATAATTGTAGTGATACAAGAGCGGTACCGTTCTGACATATTATATAAATATTAGTTTTTGTAAGTAACAAATCAGTAAAAACAATACAAAACTAGCACGACGCCATACAAATTTACATATTCCAATAACATAACCTCATTACTGATCTGAGGCTGGAAATCTGTTGGGTTGGTATTTCCGAACTTCAGGAAGAAATTGACGAAAATTAAAACATGCTCTAATTCGTCAAGAACTTGATGAATAAATTCATGAAGTTATTTGACAGCAGTTTTGGTGCATTACACTTGTCCAATTTCTTGATGAAGCGACTTCATGAATTAATTGATCAATAAATTGTGAATGTAAAACAGCTATTACACCTAGCTGAATATTATCTATTCTGATACTGGAATCTGTGTTAACGTAGTCCTGGGAATGCGGTTAAGTCCTCAACATTTTTTTTTTTGTCTGTATGATCGGACTAACGTCACGGTCTCCAAAGAGGATTTATCCTGACAGCCCCACTTCGCTTCACCCACAACAGAAAACCAAATAATACAGTCGCGTCCCCGTGCGCCGTCCTGATTTTATCAGAACGACGACAAAAGTGTGGAAATGGGTTACGTATCAAAGAGTTGTCTTGTTTTTATTAGGTGTCATGTACGCGGATGTACTCGAATGGTGACGAGGGACGCCGCCACCGCCGCATGCGTGTGTTCCAATGATTATTCGCAGCCTCGGGATAGATAACAACTTTTATATCCTTCAAATTAGATGCGACGCGGCTCGTTCGCGTAAAAATGGATTCTAAAATTGATTAAAACTCTATACAGGATAGGACACCAAACGGGTGTCCTAAGAATTACACGGCCAACAATTTATAACAATTTTGTTATCGATTACAAAAAGTTTATTTCAAATATTTTATTATCAATGTATGTGTAGCTTCAGAATATGCAGTTACACGTATACAATATAATGCCAGTGCCCCGTTTATTTATCCGAGGAAAACCAGAGTTGACCTTCGAACGCTCTTGGGGATGGCTCCGTCAAGTCCTGAGGTGGATCTTCGGTGCGGTTTCTGGCATCTTCTGGTCTCTCTTGTTTTGGGAGATATTATATTCTGGGTGGGTTTGTCATGAGATATGGTTGAAATCTCAGATGTAAGGCGGCTTGGTCTCGTGTCACAGTTCGAAGTTCGTGACGGTTCTTGGGAAAATTCGAAACCGAGTCACTTTTTTGTCTTTGCAGTCGACAGTTTGCCCTACCAGCAGCATCGGGCTTTCTGGATGTCATCTGCTTTGGCTGACTATTTTTTGAGGGGTTTACGGCTCGGTGGAGTCTCCGGCGGCTGGAAACACGAGCGAAAATTTCGATTTTCAACCGAAACCGTTTGAGTGTTTGTGACAAGCTCCATGTTATAGGACATGTGTTGAGTTGCTGAGTTATAGTTTTTGGAGTTGTATACTGTTTAGTGTGATTTCCAGTATTAGATTCGAAACATGGATGATTTTTGGTTTTTAATAACAATTTTAATTATGTTTTTGTTTTTACGTTATGTCATAAAATGAACTTTTTCCTGCTCAAAATTACAAAACTACATGTTTTCTTAACTTTACTTACCTTAGCGATTAAAAAAAAATTTGCCAAAATTCAAAAATTCATATTTTTGAAAAAAAACCGCAATTCTGAAAATTTCAAGACCTTTTAAGATCATTTTAAGGTATTTTATAAAAAAAAATTAGCCAAAAATTGAATGTCGATAGTCGATTTTGACGATTTTTAAAAATTCAAAATTCTACAAAGGACTCCGCATTTTTCTTATGGGAAGTGGCTTTCGGTCAATTTTTTTGAAACTTCGCAGATCGATAGTTCTTAACATATGGATCAAAAGTCTCAATGAGCACAAAGCCCCAAATCCACCCCTCCCCCCCCTCAAAAAAATGACTCCAAGTAGCGGGGAATTTACTTGTCGTTTTATGAAAAAAAGTTTCAAATAAAAGTTTTTTATTTCAATGAAATCTAAAAAAAACTATTCTTGTATTTTTTTCGAAAAGTCAGTGTTTTAGCTTTAAAACGTCACCAACACAGAGTATACATATGACAGCTATAGATGTACACGTGTGTTAAGTTTAACAGCGTTTTACAGCTTGAATATTACTTTTTCAAAAAACACATAAAAACTTTTTTTAGATTTTGTCAAAATAATATACTTGAAATATTTTTCATAAAATGACAAATAAACTTTCTACAGCTATATAAACAATTAAATTGTTAATAACAATTTTCCTGACCCGATTCCGTAAAATTGAGTTGCAGATTCTAATTTAGCGTGAAAAAATATGCGCAAAAAATATACGTGCAAATATACGTGCAAAAAATACGTGCAACTATAAAATACAGTAATCTGGAAAATCCGTAGGCTGATTCGTGGGGGGCGGGGTCAAGTGGGGTAGTTTGATTGTCAAAAATGTTGTTGTTTGGGGTCGTTGTTGGGTTGATTAAAAAAATAAATTGTTTTACATGCAGAATTCAGTTAAATCCCCCCCGCTACTTGGAGGCAGTTTTTAGGGGGGAAGGGGTGGATTTAGGGCTTTGTGCCCATTGAGACTTTTGATCTACATGTTAAGAACTATCAACCTGCGAAGTTTAAAAAAAAATTGGCCGAAAGCCATTTCCCATAAGAAAAGTGCTCGGATCATTTTTCAAAATTATTTTTCGGAATATGTTTTTTTTTTCATAGCCCCAAGTATGTTCTTTAAACACACACAAGCTCATTTCTGTAACTATAATAGTTTTTGAGATATTTAAAAAATAAACTTGAAAAATTGTAAAAATAGTGAATTTTGAATAATTTAAAAAAATTTCCTTTGGCAGATCTTTGCTTTATGATAAAGGAACATTTTTGACCAAATTTCGTCCAAATTGAGAGAGGTCGATTTGACATGGAATGACCCGTATTTAAAAAAACCAATGCCAATAGGTCTTCTCCTAGATCAATTGAATTTTGACACCCTGTAGAAGCTTTGCAGTCGCATTAACGACTCTATATATTTTAAAGTTGGAAGAATACTGTCTTGTCATAGGATTACATTAAAAAAACTTAACACGTCACTTACTGCTAAATATAAAGCAATACATCTCCAAAGAGCATCCCTATTTATAAGCGTAACAAAACCCAGAACAAACAGGCGATAAAACTAGTCAGGTTGTTCTTATTTCGACAACAATTTTCCTGTTTCACGGTTCGCGATTGTCTTAAAAACAGTGAGAACGGGAGAATATGCTCTGTACGATATGTGTAGCGAGTATCTCTTAATTCTTACCCATACGTTCCAGTGAGTCGTTATTGGATTTACTTTTTTATCATTTTATTGCCCTCCAACCGGCATCGTTCGACGGTAAATGTTTCAACAAACAAGAAACAATAACAACTATGGGGCTTTTTATTGTACGATAAAATTTATTAGTAAAACCATGTACTTATACAATGTTGGTGCAAACAAATAAGTCAACTGTAAAAGGATTACCTAATATTGATATCTATTTTGTTTTTATTATGTTCAAATGAAATATTACCAAACTTTTCTGCTATTAGCACCATTTTCGATTAATTTTGGCATAATTAATTGGGTTCTGTTAATGAGAGAGAACCGAATGTGCTGAAATTTGTTAGAGGTAGGTAAATAAATATTTAAAAATTGAACTACAAATTGAAACAATGAAACATTTCCGATTTTGTATCACCCAATAATAATTTTGTAAAATAGCAAATGATGATGAATCTATGAATCTGTCTGTCTAATATGCCGAATGATTAATTAATGGTGTCAATCTCATATACTTAAAAAGTTGCTACAGTTTCCAAAAGAAACGAGATCAAATGGATCACGGTGTGATGAATCTATGAATGTATCTGTCAAATATGGCAAATAATTAAATCATCTATAAATTTAAAAATCCTTAGTTTTCAGGAGAACGGAATTAAATGAAATTTTTGTGATGAGTCTATGAATCTATCTATCAAATATTACAAATAATTGACTAATATTGTTTCAATTTGGTACAAATTTCATAGTTTTCAAGAAAAAACGGAATTATTAAATGGAACACGGTGTGATAAATCTATGAATCTCTGTCAAATAACTATATACATAATTTCAAAAATTTTCATAATTCAGAAACGGGGTTAAATGAAAAATGTGACAAATAATTAAATGATACTGTTTCAAACTTAAACAAATTAAAAAAATCTTCGAGGTCTAAATACGAAATTAAGTGGCGTGATGAATCTATGAACCTATCTGTTAAAATAACAAATAATGAAATAATATTTCAATCCCACATAAATTTCAAAAACCCTCATAGTTTTCAAGTATAAGGAGATTAAGTGGAATTTGTGTGATGAATCTATGAATTCTTCTGGCAAATATAACAAATGATTGTTCATATCAATGTTTCAATCCCTTATAAATTTCCAAAAACCTCATTGTTTTTCAGAAACATTGGATTAAGTCAAACACGCTGTGATGGATGATATGACAAAATGACAAATAATTAAATAATATTGTTTCAATCCCATACACGTTTCAGAAATTTCGATAGTATTCGGAAAAAACGGGACTAACGGCGTGATGAATCCGCCTTATCAATTATGACAAATAATTAATTTTATTGTTTTTTATTTAATTTCATATCATTTGAAATCAGTAAACTATTTTTTTTTCTGTGTTCGTCTACCTTTCCCGCTTTCCTACTAATTAGTTTTGAAGATTGTATCTTGCCGTACGATTGAGGAAAAGATACGTCACTCCGTAACAAGTTTCAACGGTACGTGACACACGATAACCACCCGCTAGAGTTTGGGAACAGATACTCAACCGACATTTTAAGACCTCTTCCACTTTGAATTCGACTTGTCACTCGACTGCGGCAAATTACCTATGGGAGGAGTCGGAAATCAGGACTCCAAGTGAAGAGATCGCGGTTTGCACGGAAAGCGCGTTCGTCGTGAAACTTGTCGCAATTCGCAATTATTGTTGAAGTTTAATAAACGCTGGAATATGTCCCTAAACTTGGCATAGTTCTAGGGAAATGTCAAAATTGAGATGAAAACCTAAATACGTTTTCTTGTTACAACTTCCACTAAAGTAAACTACCACCAATATGCATATACAGGGTTTCCTTTCAAAAAAAGAGATATACCATGATAGTTGCTTTCCGCAATATCAGCAGTTAGTAGTCTTGGCTGTAGGATTAGATATCTTTTGCATAACTAGATTTCTGGTATTGAAAACATTGTTTGACTTCATTTGGCTTTTCGTAAAACAGTTTTGAATTTACGTATATCTTTATAGCTTTACATCTTAATAAAGTAAAACATACACAGTGCTCAGTTATTAATGGGCCAATCATCATCAATACTATCCTACTATGAAAATCGAGGTGGTGTAACACTTGTTTATTTTTAAGATATTGTAATAGGTATTGTAATAATAGGAATCAATACATACTTACATTTTTTTATAATGAAAACTCGGGCAAATTTTGAAGACAATTGGATAAAATTCTTGTTTGCAAAGCCTTACAGAAAAACCGTACCATTATCGTGCACAAGCACCCAATCCACCAATCCACTGATGTCAAATTAAAACTGTATGGATGGGTATGGATGTCGACAATCTTTATTTAGCAGAGGATTTACGAGGGATAGAAGTTTTTAGTTTCCACAACAAGCACGTTCGGGCTGACCAAAATTCACATGCTATGTTTATAGAAATCATAGAATCTATTGTATTAGTATAATTTTCCACACCACCACATTGCTATCGGACATAGAAACTAACAAAATACGTGTTAAATATTTTACGCAAAAACTGTGAACTGGAATTTTTTGCATAAATATAACTTCATTTATTATTATTAGAGACTTAATATGAGCCTTAAGCAGAATAACTAAGAATATAAAATTAAACTTAATAATAATATTTTGAATAATTATAGAAATTTACTGTTAAATCACGGCTTCTTATGAATAAAATTTTAGGCAAATTGGCATTCCCGTTAAGTTAAAAGGATCGAAATTCGAGTCTCGGTATCGAATTTGTGCTAATCCAGTTACAAAGACGACCAACTAATTATTATCGAGATCTCCGCAGCAGATCTGCCTCCCCTTTTATCAGCTGATTCGGGGAATTTTTTCTATGGCCGCACGCCCCAGGAAAATAGAGTTTCACGTATCCTCGACACGTGTTCCTTTAAAACGGGACATTGCGAGAAATGTCTGATGAAGCGTAGAAGAAGCGATATACAAAATCGTATTTGATTGACTGTAGGTAGGTATATCGAAGTACCTTTGATAGTGTTTTTTTCCCCATCTATTATTGCCGTTGAAAATCGAATTTTACTGGAAAAAAGTCAATCAATACTTGATGTATAGTTATTTGTTGCATAAAAGTCTTACTGTGCACAAGAAAATGAAAGAAAAGGGCAAACAAAAGATTTACTGGATGTTGATGACACTGACGGCAATTACCAAGTACCGATTTTTGAAGTAACGATTAATTAAAACATTTTTCTCTGTATATATTTATTCTAATGAAATGAGAGTCTTTAAGAGCATATTTTTAACTTCACTGGTAGTCCAGGAAACATAGAGTTGGACTTTTTGTTTTGGAAACCTGAATTTATCACTATAGATGCTAAATATTATGTACAACATACTAGCAAAGTCTAGATTAATATACTAAACTGTGATACTAGTTTCCACAGTCATAAAAATGGGGGAAGATTGTTTACAGGGTGGTTAATTGTATAATTTTTACGAAAATTCACGTTTTTCGTTTATAACTTTTTTCCGTTCATTTCCACGAGAAAACCGTAACGTAATTTTTCTTTCGTCTTCAAAAGACCTACAAAACTAGCCCTCGAGGGTCAAAAATATTGATTAGATCAAAAGTTATAAACAGAAAAAGTTTATTTATGACTTTTGAATTAAACATTTATAAACTGCGTTATTATTACCAGAACGTTTTGGCATCGCATCCTCTCATTCCTTATCAATGTCTAATAACTCACACGAAATCTGGAATCGGTAAGTTGAATAGTGTACAAGTTATGGCCTTATAAACAAATTAACTAATTAGTCTGGACGATCCCGAAGATCTTCCATAATCGCATTGATTTTTTTCATAATAATACATTGAAATCTATCTTTTTTTTAATTTCAAATTTGCAACCTGGATTTTTTTTTTCAGCCTTAGTTGCAAAATGAAATATACGACGCACGAGCGTGATATAGTTATATATTATTACATATTCGGAAAGCTTATGAAAATAACTTAAAGTTAAAAAAAAATCGTCAAGAATCGTTGAAAAACAACGGAGTTACAGACTAAGGAAGTATTTTTATTTATTTTTCATTTTGTATGTACGTCTTTTATAATAGCAAAGATACTTATTTTACAACATAAATTAGTTTTATTTATAATTAGTGACGCATATACATACCAATATTAGTAGATATTTGATAAATCACCCAAAAAAAATCCGTCCAATTTTTTGTCGACTTCCTTTTATATAAAATATTTAAATACCTCTTTTCTGAAGTAGATTCATGTGGAATTTACGATTACAATTTTTTTTTTCAAAAACCGTATCAAAACGAAACGAAAGAGTTGTTGAGTTAATTAAACATACCTAATATTACGTACTATAAATACAAGGCAATGTTCCAGAAAAAATGTATCAAATTTATCTACCGTAGGTAAATATTTTATTCCATACTTTTGTCAACATCTTTTTTTGAGTTAGTACTAAAATGGGACTAATTTCACACCTTTACCACTTACGAAACGGCATCGGCAGTCAGATTTTGAAATAATAATAAAATAATAACACATTACTTTATTGTCGTCTAATCTCTTGATTTGTTTTTCTCCAGCCGCTTTCTGACTAACAATAATTTGAAACTGGCCTGTTAATGTGGATTCGTTAATATTTTGCCAAACATTAGCCATTCTTCTAGATATTAGTCTTTTCCAGCAGCTCATTATTATATTCAGTGTACACGCTTATGTCTTCGTCATGTTTTTTGTTGATTTCATGTCTAAAACTTCAATGCTTACTGGACTCAAATTATAACGTAATAATATCTCGGTTGACAAATAAATTTAATTAATATAACATATGACGCGTAATATCGAGTAAATGCGAATACTTTGTTTTTAATCTTACGTTAGGCGGTTGTCAAATTTCAATAACATTAACGCGAACTCTAATAATCCTACTTTGCTTTGCCCGGGACTGATATACAGGGTAGCCCATCGAAAACGTACCGCAAGGCATTACAGGGTAGTAATGAACTTTTCGGCAAAATCCAAGAACAGGTAAAGTTTGCTTCTGAGGGGGACAACTTTTGGCGCAAAAAGCATAGCAAAATCTTCAACCCCCTAAGTGGGGGTGCCATCCCCCAAATTTTTTTAAATGGGAATGGGGGTCAAGTGGGGGGTCATTAGAAAGGGCTTTTAATTCTCTATACATCGATTCTTACTTTTTGAAAATCGATCCATTATTTTAGAAAATATGCAGCTTTGAAAATACGAACAATATTTTTGACGAGAAATGCGAAAATCGATTTAATTTTACTTCAAAACTTACGGTATTAGCTTGGTAAATTCCTTCAAAAGAATTCGCTGTTTTTTTTTCTGATTTGCGAATTCTTTAGCCTGATTTTGGTGAGCAAAAAATTGTCCGCTTTTTGTTTCGTATTTAGATAGGCCACAAGAAGTTGCTAGATAACTGTCTTGTGACTTGTAGTTGAAGAGTACCAATACTGCCGAGTCTTTTAAATTGATTAATTATGGTGTACTCAATTCCAGAAAGAGTAGAAATTATTGAGCTTTTTTTCAAAAACAATGAATGCGGAAATCGGGTCGCCGAACTGTTCAACCAACGGCATCCTGAGAAACATGCGTCTGGAAAAATTGTTCGCGAATTGGTGGCCAAATTTCGCGAAACTGGCTCCGTTCATAACAAAAAGAGGCAGGTTGAAAATCCGGTACTAAATGAACCTACGGAAATAGCGGTATTGGGGCAAGTGGCAATGGATAGTACGCTGAGTACAATGCAATTGGCTACTGCGACAGGAGTGAGTCGTACAAGTGTCCAACGAATATTAAAAAAATACAAATTCCATCCTTATAAGATTCGGCTAGTGCAAGAGCTAAATGAAGACGATTTTGATCGTCGTTTGCAATTTTGCGAAATAATGACTGAACGAGCGATAAATGATAATTTCCTCTTTAATGTGTGTTTTTCGGACGAGTGTGCGTTCTTCTTGAATGGTTTAGTGAATCGCCATAATTGTCGTTACTGGGCTGATACCAATCCAAGGATTTTCCATGAGACACACTCCCAACACCCCCAGAAGTTTTGGAAATTCCATTGTAGGTCCTTTTTTCCTTCCTGGAAATTTGACAGGCGATATGTACTTCATTTTACTGAATTTTACTACAAAATGTCATCGACCCAGCTCTAACAAATATCATAGAGGACGACCCTGCTTACAACCCAGTAAGCATGCATTCGTTTATTAAACGTTTTTTAAACGTTGATATCGTTGAAATAACGTGATACGTTGATAAATTCAACGTTGATAACTTGTTGAACAGTTACGTTATATATTTCACGTTAAATATACGTTTAAATAAACCAGTATTCAACAGTCAATTACTTAACAACGTTAAATCACGGTTTTCCATTAACTACTAAATAACGTGATAAAATTACGTTAAATAAAACGTATAACTTGACGTAATTATTACCAATAAGATTTTTTAACCCACCATACAACGTTTTTGTTAAACAATTTTATAACATTGACGCAACGTGAAAATATAACATTTATTAAACGTTGTATCACCGTTTTCCCTTACCTACTAAATAACGTGTTAAAATTACGTTAAAAAAAACGTATAACTTGACGTAATTATTACTAATAAGACTTTTTTAACTCACCATTCAACGTTTTTGTGAAACAATTTTATAACATTAACACAACGTAAAAATATAACGTGTATTAAACGTTAAATCACCGTTTTTCATTAACTATTAAACGATGTATTAAAATTACGTTAAATAAAACGTACAGCTTGGCGTAATTATTACCAATAAGAGTTTTGAACTCACCATACAACGTTTTTGTGAAATAATTGTATAACATTGACACAACCTAAAGATATAACGTTTATTAAACGTTAAATCACCGTTTTCCATTAACTATTAAACAATGTATTAAAATTACGTTAAATAAAACGTACAGCTTGGCGTAATTATTACCAATAAGGGTTTTAAACTCGCCAAATAACGTTTTGTCAAATAATTTTATAACATTGACACAACCTAAAGATATAACGTTTATTAAACGTTAAATCACCGTTTTCCGTTCACTAAAAAACAAATAACGTTATATAAAATGTAAAAATTGACGCAATTTTTCCCAGTAAGTATTTTTAACTACCAAATAACGTATATAACATGTATAAATGTAACGTTTATTAAACGTTAAATTGTTAAACGTTAAAACGTTATCAAAATTGTGTTATATATATTTCTCTGGCCATTACTGTAAACATTATATTCTCTGTTGTGTAGGGGTACCTACTTTCTTTTCGATGCTAAGTCACTGTGCATTTTTGAGTTGGGAAATATACTTAATGTCGATAAGTTTAGATACTTCTGATGAAGTACCTATGAAAAATTATACATTATACATTACCTTTACGTGTGTAGTGTCTACCCATTTTAACTTATCAGTAATATGTTTTAGTCTCATAATAACGTGCATTTCATATACCTTTTATGTCCTTATTCGTTCAATCGGTATAATTTAAATCATTAAACAACGTTTTATTAACGTTCAGTTATAACGTTTATCTACTAGGTACATTCTGGCGTTAATTTCGAAGAAAACCACGTACAGCACTTTGATGCAGAAATATAATCCACAAAGTTAAAAAATGCATAGTTGTTATAGTTATACCATATCTCATTTTAACTAATCAGTATTATACATCATAGGTGTCATGTCAATAGATAATAATATAACTTTTTTTAAAATAGTCTATTTAAACCTTGTTCATGTAGTCTCAAAACGTTGGGCCGTATTTGAATTCCAATCTATTACATAACATGGTGTTTTTATTCATATATGTAGTGAATTATTTAGAGAAGCTTGTTCTTTTTTTACAAATATGCGTAATCTGAACGCAGCTACTATGCTGTTAGAAATTATCATTAGGGAACGCGCCCCCAGCTAATTTCTGTTGATCTGTTTTGTTTTGTGTTCGTGCCCTTACCACCAGACATCAGACCACATGTTACACACGTGTTTAGGGTTTTGGCTGCTATGGCGTAGTTTTCGTGCATGGTACTGCTCAACACAGCCTATATTACATACATCTATAGCTGTTTTGTAATCGTCGTTCAAGTGGTCAACACGAAGTAAGTATTAATTATTACTTATTTGTACATAGACCGTAAAAATAATGAAATTTGTGTAGTTAGATTGCTAGATTGTCTGATATGTGTAATTAGTTTTTACTTAGCATGGTTGTTTACTATAAGAGGGCCACCTCCATGTATCTCGCATACCACGAGACAAGTACATCACAAATCTTTAAATGTTTGTTGTTTCATTTTGGGAGCCCTTTATGTTCGTAAAAACAAATTTGATATCGATGGCCAACTTTATAAGTAATAATAAAAAAAAAACTGAAAAATTCCGAAACTTTAGGGCTGTCTAACGACTTTATTTTAAGAAATAGAGAACTTATTTTGATAAAATTCGATTGCAAAATTGATACCTTTTACCTGTTATAAACATATTTCTGAAATATAGTATGTGGCTTGCTGCGCCCCTTAGACGGGCAAACGAAAAGTTCCTATTGAATCAAACTATGGCCACAAAAAAATTGCTTATTTTTTCCTCCTTCATGCGATGTGTACTAATGTGGCCCTTATCTTTTATATCTATTACAAGTTTTACAATTTTGATATAAAAAATGTACTTAAACATTTTTGTGTTACTCAAATCAATGTTTTAAACAGCAAACTAGAATATAGAAGTAATGTAGTTCTTTTAAGGAAAATATAAATTTTCTTATCGCATTATTACAGTATTGGTTTTTACATCAATGATAAGAAAAATCTGTATTTTGCTTAAAAGAACGAAGTACATTCTATGTATTAATTTTTTCGTTGCGTTGTTAAAATAATTTCTACATTAATTTGAGCAACACGAAAATGTTTAGGCATTTTTTATATTAAAATTATAAAAAATGTATAAATATAAAAGATGAGGGCGACATATAGTACATCGCATGAATGAGGAGAAAACAAACAATTTTTTTTTGGCTATAGTTTGCTACGATTTGGTACCTACTTTTCAGGTTTTATTATTATTACTCATAAAGTTGGCCATGGATCTCAAATTTGTTTTTACGAGCATAAAGGCCTTCAAAAATGCAACAAAAAACATTTTAAAGATTGTTGACGTATGTCGTGTAAGAGATACATGGGAATAACCCTCTTAGACAGTTTGTATATCCAGTGTTTCTAATTTTTGCCTTACAGATATTTTAGAGGTACATTGGCACTGTCTTAATACTGATCTGGTTAATATTTGTGTTGACTTATATAACAATGTTAAAAAAAAATTGCAAAATACTGAGTAAGAGACAAATTAATCGTAGGGCTGTGGTTAAATTTCAAAAACTAAAGTCATGTATAAACGACTCAAAATCAAACTTACAACAGTTTTCCATTATAGAGCAAATTGTAAATGAGCAGTCTTCTCGTGTATTTTCGGAGGTACCTTTTGAAACATGTAACGAAATTTCATGTTTAGATGTACCAAACAATATCCAAAATACTTATATTACAAATCAGTCTTTGAGTGAAGATTTTTTTTCTGAAAATCATAATCAATCAGATATCAAAAATGATTTAAGAAATAATTTGCGTTTGTGGGCTACAAATAACAATATTCCTTCAAATTCAGTATTTGAAGGAATCCAAATTATTAAAAATATTACATCCATTGTTAAATTTTTTGCCACTTGACTATAGATCATTGTTGAAAACTCCCACGAGTACTACAACAAAACAATTAAATAATGGTGAAATGATTTATTTCGGAATTTGTAGTAAGGTGACTCTAAGAATCAAAAACGGATTAAAATTTGACACAGACACGATACATCTACAAATTAATATTGATGGAATACCACTTTTTAAGAGTAGTAGTATTGAATTTTACCCCATATTGGGTAGATGTGCTGACTTCAGTGATGACACACCTTTTGCTATTGCCATATTTTCTGGGTCAGGTAAACCCGATTCTTTAGACGAATTTTTTAAAGAATTTATAGCAGAAGTAGATGATTTAAACCAAAATGGAATACTGGTTGAAGGAAAATTGTTTAACTTTAAAATATCCTGTTTTATATGTGATGCCCCTGCAAGGGCTTATATAAAATGTGTAATTAGTCACACAAGTAAATTTGCTTGCGAGAGATGTAGAATTATAGGCAATTATGAAAACCACAGAATAAATTTTGCACAGAAAGAACTTCTCTACTACTCAAAACGGGAAGATAATGATTTTATTTCTCAAACAGATGATCCTCATATTAAAAAAAAATCTCCATTATTAAACATAAATGTTAAATTGATATCTGAAGTACCACTTGATCCTATGCATTTAATTTATCTTGGTGTTATCAAACGACTGCTGCTAAACTTTCTTGTTGAGGGAGTTGCACCCTATAAGCTTTCACAGAAAATATTAAAGTGTATCAATACAGACATTGTTAAAATACAAATGTACGTTCCTTCGGATTTTGCACGTAAACCACGCTCCTTTAAGGAAATTAAGCGCTGGAAGGCAACTGAATTTAAGCAGTTTGTTCTATACACGGGACCTATACTATTGTATAATAATTTGAATGAAGTTTCCTATCATCATTTTCTGTTAATACACTGTGCAGTATATATTTTGTCTTCTCGTTCATTAATATCAAAATATTTTGAAAAGGCTCGTAAGTTCTTAGAAAAATTTGTTATGGACTCTTCTGAGATTTATAGCAACAATTTTGTTGTATATAACGTGCATAACCTGTTGCATATGTGTGATGATGTCTCCAAACATGGAACTATTAATGAATATAGTTGTTTTCCCTTTGAAAATTATTTGGGTTCTCTTAAAAGAAAAATTCGTTCAAATAAAAATTGTTTACAGCAAATTTATAGAAGAGTAAAAGAAATTGAGGGTATCGATAATGCTAAAAATTCTAAAAAAAAAAATGAAAATCCAATACCTAAATTTTTGTACTCAGAGTGTCATGATAGTAATAATAGATTAGTATCATTTAACTGCAGTTCATTGCATTTTAATGATTATGTTTTGTCGACTAAGAAAAAGGATAACTGTGTTATTTTAAAAAGCCACAAAGTTTGTTTGATAACGACAATTCGATTCTTTAATGATGAATTTATTTTAGAGGGTATAATATTTCAATATCATTATGATCTTTATGAAGAACCAATTCCATCCTCACTTTTAAATATTTTCTTTGTAAAAAACCTTAGCATTCAGAATACGATTAATTTTAAAATAAATGACATTTTATTCAAGGGGTATAGAATGCCTTTTAAAAATGGATTTGCCGTTATTCCAATAATGCATACTTTTTAAAAATATTCACAAACTCCCCGATATGATTGTCGTTTTTGCCTGAAAAACGATTTTTGTCAATTGCAGTTTTATTCTAATTATTTAATTGTAAGAAAATACATGGCATAAAGTCTCCATTTATTATACAGATTGTATTATTTTAAGCCATTCCTCTCGCCTCTTATAGAAAAATGTTTGCTGTTGTGGAGTTTGCCAATTCTAAGAAGACTACAAATGAAATTGCAGTGGTTCCATTGACATGGATATACAAAAATGAAAGAAAGTGCTATTGGCCTACAAAACTAGGAAATAAGAAATTCGATGATTTTGTGAAGAGTCAAGGAAGTTATAAAAAATCATGGCCTTCATATAAAATTTTTAAAATTCACTTTAAAACAGGTTTGTAAAATTATGAATTATACTTACCGTCTGGGCACGGACCTAATTATAGGTACCTGTATTTCACAAATATCAAATATGTATATACATATTAAAATTTCTTGAAAAGAATATACTTACCTATTAGATTAACAATGGTAATATATTTGCAATTATTTTTATGTGTAATTATAAACAGTAGTTTAAGGGTCTGAAATTGTAGATGATTATGATGCCGCAGAGGACAAATTGAACCAAATAATTTACCAAACTGAGGACAGTGGAGCAAGTACTGCTTCCTCTACAAAATCGTTAGTTAGAAAACACCATCAAGAACCAGAAACGACCTCATCGTCTTCTGATTCAGAGTTAGAAACATATACGACACCAAAACGTGCACATATGACGCTACCAGGACCAAGCCAGGTTTCACCAAGTCCGAATATATCAACTTTGATTAGGGAAGACTGTACCCCTACATCAAACAAATCAACCTCATCATTTACTGAATTTGTATCAGGTAATTATTATATGTCTGTACATACATAATAGCACATATTTATGTCTCATTAGAGTCACTTTGGAATTGCAAAGAAAACATGTGTTCTATAAAGTTCAGTGAATTTGTTTTTAGATTTTCAAAGCACTGTATTACAATCATTAACCAGATTAACAGAAAATGTGGATCAACATTCGATTATGCTAAATGAGATTGTGAGATCTCTAAGAACTAGTAATGAAACATCTGTGACGCCTCCAGCGGACGAGGACATGCCTAAATTTCCAATAGGTACCCTGCAAGAATTCCAAGGATTCGACAATAAAATTATTGAGAACAAACAAATTAGACAGTATATGGTAGTTAACTCAGAAAGGGATAAAAACAAATTATATTAATTATAAATATTTACAGGTATCACGACTTGCAGCTGTAGGGGGCTCAGGGTTGGAATCTTTAACTAGAAGAATTTTAAAATATTTAATAACAAACGAGGTTGGATGTTTATTCAACTGGAAAGGAAGAGACAAACTGTCTTTTGAAAAAACGGCTATAATGGATGTAATATATGGTAGGTAAATATATGTTAGACATTCAACTCCTATATAGGATTCAAATGTATTGACATGACGTTTCATTTTAAATTTAAGAAAATAATCATTACTCATGTCTACTGCTACTCATAGACTAAAATTTTATTAAGATTTAATAAGCTGTTTTAAACTTTGGTTAATTTGTATTAATAAATGTACCTATTTTTGCAGAAATGTTCCACTATGTTCAAGTTTAAATGCTAATCTACATTTGAAACCTGCACAGGGCGTTTCGCATAATAACCGACACAAAGCAGGTGCATGTAGGGGGTCCCAAAATATTGCAATTTAACAAAACATACCTATATACAAAGACGGAGTTACAAGTGGGGCCAAATATTTCGAAAATAAAATTCTCTGAATTACTTTAACTTGGAATAACCAATTTTGGTACATGATTTAGGTTTATTATTGGTCTTCTTTGACTATGAGTTCAAGTAAATTGAAACACTACAAGGTATTCAGTGAGGGTGAGTCGCCCTTAAAATTATACCAAACTTTTTTCATTGGCGAATTTAAAAAGAATGTATTATCCCGCGCAAAATATAATTTAAAACTCTTTTTTTCTTACTCTTAAATTTTAAAGAAATAACTCATAGTCAAAGAAGACCAATAATAAACCTAAATCCTGTACCAAATTGGGTTATTCCAAGTTAAAAGTAGTTCAGAGATATACATTTTTTTCGATATATTTGGTCTCATTTTGAAGGCCTGTAACACCGCCTGTTTGGAACTTTGTATATAGGTATGTTTGGTTAAATTGCAATATTTTCAGACCCCCTAAATGCACCTGCTCTGTATCGTTCTTATGCAGAACACCCTATATAGTAGTAGTGGATACAGTTAGTTAATTATAAAATGTTTGCTTGCAGAAGCTGCAAAAAAGAATTTCCCACCCAATGAGAGAAATGATCTCATTATTGCCAACTCGGTAAAAGAACGGTTGAAATATTCAAAGACGAGACAATCCTACAAAAAATCTGTATAGAAAATTATTATTAGATGTGTTAGCTATTATATAGGATGGTCCTTTAAGTGTTTAAGTTTATAAGTGTCCCTCTAACTCCTTTATTATAACAGATAGAAAAAGACGAAAGTTTTAGTAATTTGTATGTAGTTCATGGTGACATTCTTAAAATTTAAATACTCTCACATTTTGACTTGAGAAAAAGTAAGGTTTTCTTAACTGGACTACCCTGTATATTTTTAGATTTTTGGAATCTGCACATTTTTCTTAATCTAGTTATGTATTACGTCATACAATCCATTCAGCAGTTTGACCAATATCGCGATACAAAAACCCAACAGTTTTTTCATTGAGATGGCAATGGAAACAATATGTAATAAACAATATATTGTCTAATAACTATAACAATAACTAATAAATATATTACTATTACTATTACTATATTATTATTACTATCGAAGATGTGTGTGTAGATTCTAAAAATAAAAAAATATACCTACAGGGTTGTTCCTTACTTTTTTCATACGTAAAAACGTGAAACTATTTAAATTCTAAACTACATAAAAGTTAACTAAAACATTTGTCTTAACAATTTTTTTGTATTGATTATAATAAAGGAGGGGGTAACGCTTTTAATACGGACCACCTGTACATGTATGTTTGTTTTTATTTAATAAATACAAGTTTTCGTTATTTTTATTTTTATTTAAATTTATTGTGGTCTAAAAAATTTATAGGTATACTGCTTGAAGAAACGGCATTAGAACTAAAATTATGTTTTATTCTAGACAATTACAAGTGTTTTTGAGATATTTGCATTTCAATTTTTAGTGTAATGAATTTAATAATTTGGTAATATTTGGGATGGCAGCACTCGCACAAATGAAAAAAAGTTCTTATACAGGCCCCATGGTACAGTACAGATAGTATATCATACTATAAATAAAATAGTTCCAGGTCCATGTTTATAAAACTTCTTCCTGGTTATTGAGTATACATTATCAGAAACGACAGGTATTTCACTGATCCTTATAATTAACAGAGAAAAAGACATGGTTAGATTTAAATATATATATACATTTTTTTGCATTAAGGTAAGTATGGTTAAGTCATATTTTACTCTAATGAATTTATTATTTACTTATGAATCATCCTGTAGCATATTGTAACCCTTATGACTTATCACTGACAATTATTGAGTTGTATTTTACATATTCTAGTTTTCTTTATTTTAAATTTAATACATTTCCCTGTATTTGATTCCACATTAAGATATTCGAATTAAATAAAACCTTATATTATATTTCTTTAATTGAAAGTTCAGTGATACTTCAGAAAGATATTCATCTATCCAAAAAATTTTGTTTGTTGTTTTTAGGTGCTTATAAAGGGTTGGTTATTTGTTGTCAATTGACCCCCGCTTTTAGTTTTAATATTTCCTTATTGAGAAACAAATGTTAAATACAAAAGTTGCAGATGTTGAACTCAGTTCTTAGTGGTGTTCAGGATGTTCTGGAAAAGATTAGCAAACTAAACTTAGTTTACTATGATCTTTCAGAACACTCTGATAAAGCTCAATATTACCACAAAGAACTGAGTTCAGCATCCACAACTTTTATATTTAACATTCATTTCTAAATAATTGAAAGAGGGGTCAATTTATAACCAATAACCCACTACAAATTTTTAGTTAATAAACGTTGCACATTCATCAAAATAAGCACTGCTATTAGACGTTATTTAAACATTGTTTAAATAACGGATTTATTGCGTTGATTTGATGGAAAAGTAACTAATATTATCACAATTATTGTTATATCTTTTAAACGTAAATAAGGGTTACTGATTTATGTAAATAAGCACAGATAAATTACGTTGTTTAAACGTTATTAAATATATATTTTCTTAGTAAATTTGAATGTTGTATGAAACGATACTTAAAACGTCTTTTTAAATCAGTTTGTTCACGTTAATGAACATTGCATGCTGATTAAATATAAACGTTGTACGCTTACTAGAAATAAACGTTGTACGCAAATGTTGATTTTTAGTTGATTCAAAAGTTGTATAAAACGTCTATCTCCGGGACATTTTGCGTTTGTTCAACGTTAGAATAAACGTTTCTTAAACATTTGGTTATGGTTTTTTTAAACGTTTTTTAACGTGATCATGTTTACTGGGTATTTTCAGAATAGTTTCCGCTTTACCTGAATATATTTTTAAATAAGTCTCATTTTCTTGCTCCTTGAAAGGTTCCCCTATTATAAAAAATCTGCCGATACTCTAATTATTAAAACATTAATATTCCGCATTTTAAAAACCAAGTCGTTTATTAAGTAGTCGTTCTTCATGCAACAGTACGTACCGCAAATAGCAAAGCTTCCTCTTCCTATAACTTAACACATTTTTATGCACTAATACTAGACTTACTATTATTGGTAAAATAAGATTTCTGGTATCAAAAAACTTCATGTCGCAAGATTTTTTAAAATAATTTTTTTTTTGAATTTGTTTGAAAATAATTTTCTATGCCAATAACTTTTTTGACTTTTTATTATTACCTACATGATATTTAAGATCGTATTTAGAAGAAAAAATTGTTATATATTTTCTTTAAACGAATACTTTGAGTTATTATAGATTTATTCAAGTGTCTTTAATAAAATGTAAGATGCCTTTTTTGTTCAGTTCTAAACATTAAACTTTTAGAAAAAAAAATACATTATGAAACTACATCTCTTGATTGTTTCTTAAAAAATATTTATTTAAAAAAANCCCCACTTAGGGGGTTGAAGATTTTGGTATGCTTTTTGAGCCAAAAGTTGTCCCCCTCAGAAACAAATTTGACCTGTTTTTGGATTTTGCCGAAAAGTTCTTTACTACCCTGTAATGCCTTGCGGTACGTTTTCGATGGGCTACCCTGTATATCATTACCTCCCCATTGAATGTTAAGCTTCGTACAGACCTGAACACTGCGCCGAACAACAAACAGGTCGCAGAATGGGCTGGAAATGGGCTTTTAATTTTAAGCGAACCAAACAACCAAAAGTCAGTCACAGTCAGGTACACTTTATAAAAGGCAGAAAAAGCAGTATTCGATAAAATATTTAGCAGTGTATCAGGGGAGGCCTGTGATCTGTTACTTTCACGCGTTTCATATTTTTATTATTATTCAAGGGAACACGAGTCGTTTTCAAGGCGTTTATAATGTGCGCCTTCTGGTTCGGACGTGGTTTTTGATATTTTATTGTGTTGTAACGGTTGAATTTATTTGTAGCTAAGCTTTTTATTTCAGGAAAAGCTGAGTGTCAGTCATTTTCATATATTTCGTTTCATATGTGTAAGTTTCTTTTCTATTTTGATGTATACCATCGTCTGTTAAAACTTCGGCAGTCAAACCTCTGACAAACTGTATTCTTCTGGTAGGTGTAACATGGTTATTTTATCTGTCAATGCTTGAAACGGTTTTAAAGATTAACAAATGTTTCGATTGTGTGATCTACTTGTTTAGCCACACCTATTTCCACACTTTTCCAATCTCTCCTTCGCAATCACCGCAACGGCGCCTCCAGCGAGTCCGCGTCTGTTTTCCAATCGCGGGATGCACCGAACCGTACATCTCCACGCTTCTCGCGAAATAGAGCAGCCGCTGATTCAGATGATACGGCACGGAGAGGGTAATTTCATACAAAAACGTGACCGACGCCAGAGCCTGGGTCTAGCTCTTGCGGAAAGCCCTCGAGGATCGCGTGTTATACAATGCGATGCATGGGGTTGTATTCCCTTTTCTGTTGTTGTGAAGGACCTGGAAATGTGCACGATCATGTCCTTTATACCGGAAGATGCGATATATGGGGCGTTTCGTGCAACTTGCACAGACACGGCCTTTTTTTACATCTTTGGAACAAATTCGAGAGGATACAACTAGATCCAGATGCATCCTAATGAATTTTGATAAGGCGTTGTTGTTTACGAAATTGTCCATTAAGGAAGCTTTGAAGAATCTCCTCAAATGATAATCGCAGACCACAAGGATGAGTATTTAGTGGATTTATGGGCCAGATGGACTCTGACCAGTATCCGCATGGAAGCTTTCGAGAAGAGAGCCCTGCATAGAGTCAAAAACGGCCTAGAAATAACCTAATGCTTTTTACTCCAGTCGGGTTAGATAAAAAAAGGGCTTAACCGGGAAAAAATTAGGGACCACAATTTTATTGTTCTAACCTTTAGGGGGGGTCAATAGTAGTGTAAATTCAGAATCGCGACTGAATTCCACTCAGCCGCCATCTTGAATTTAAGGAAAAATCGTTTTTGCTCAATATCTCGCCCATTTTCAACTTTACAACAAAAATGGTAAGGACTCAAGTTGTTGCAAATGCGATTTCCTACAACTTCCTTTATTACAAATTTTATCGTGCGATCGATATTTTTCAAGTTAAAGGGGAAAATAGTGACAAAGTATAATTATGGAATTATCTCGTTTGTTATTGACTTTACGACATAAATGTACATAAACAAAGTTGGAAAGAATTATATTTTCTACAATTTTGATCCCTTTGATTTTTTCGCTATAACCAATATTTAATGTCCTACGCTTGCGGTCAAGACGCGAGCGTAGGACCTTGCGGGAGTTGGTTGCAAAGGAATTGTTTTTGCTCAATATCTCGGCCTTTTTCAACTTTACAACAAAAATGGTAAGGATTTAAGTTGTTGCAAATGCGATTTCCTACAACTTCTTTTATTACAAATTTTATCGTGCGATCGATATTAAGGGGAAAATAGTGACAAAGTATAATTATTGAATTATCTCGTTTGTTATTGACTTTACGACATAAATGTACATAAACAAAGTTGGAAAGAATTATATTTTCTACAATTTTGATCCCTTTGATTTTTTCGCTGTAACCAATATTTAAGGTCCTACGCTTGCGGAGACGTCAGGCCTATGGAATGTTGATCCCTTGAGTTTAGTTAGGCTTGCCATAGGCGTAGGACCTTAATTTTTTTTTTTTATTATATATTTCCTTAAATTCAAGATGGCGGCTGACGCAGGGGTGGAATTCAGTCGCGATTCTGAATTTACACTACTATTGACCCCCCCTAAAGGTTAGAACAATAAAATTGTGGTCCCTAATTTTTTCCCAGTTAAATGACAACCCGGCTGGGCTATTTATACATCGAAATACATGACCCACGTTCAGTTCTCAGAAGATATGGATATACCAAGAGGAATATTGAACAAACAGTAAGATACCTAATAAAATCAAGAGCCTCGAAACGTCACAGCCATAATTTCTTTTCAAGAAAAGAGCGATATGCCTCTCAAAACGTCAAAATGTGAACCGATGACGTGGCAAACAGTCCAGAAATTATTCAATAAATCTATTAAAAAAATTGCTAAAAATTATTGAAACTTGATGAATTTCTGAATAGGATCCATGACCTTCCATCCTCTGAATAGATAAGGCAAAGTTTAGTTAAGTAGAAATTATCAACATTCCACAATCTTTCCCAAAATCTCTCGCTTTGAAACAAGTTTGCTACACAAGTTGCCGAGGGCAGATTTGTACATAATTTTAAACGAGATTTCCAGTGACACGCACCGGAATTTCCAGTACCTACGCCTTATCCCTTTTACTTCCTTAAACTCAGACTCCACTCTGTACAAATAAAATTTTCCATAAAAAGCGTTTTCGCAGTGACTTGAATTCTGTGCTAAAACAGAAATAAAATACTAAATTTAATATCCTTTTATATATTTGTTCTTAAATCTATTTTAACTGAAGCGCGTATTAATTTTATGAATACAATTTCACCTATAAACTACCTCTTTGTTCCACGTTTGCAAAAAATATTTTATAGGTAGGAAACTAATACATAAATTGGCGCTAAGCTTTCAACATTAATGGTAGGCCGACATAATTCGACAATACATAAATTTTATAGCTCGAGTCATAATAGCGCATAACAATAACTAGTAAACGGAAATAATATCTTGATTACGAAATGTTTTAATAGTAGGCAGGACCATCAATCACCTTCCACCGACGACAGTGGGGGCCATTCAATTAGAGGAAGTACGAGGATAATACGACTTACAAACAAAAATGGTAATACTATTTATATTGCTCAATGGGGAAACTATATACGAAGTCTGTTCAGAAAATAACGCGTAAATGGAGATATTTAGTGATATGTGGTTGGCAGCATTGCGTTGAGCATAACTTTCTCTGTTGGATTGTTGATATCTCATTCAGTTTTCAGAATTCGAAGAAGCTGGACAAAAGTCGAATTTTCAAAGTCGTTGGTTTGCGTTAATACTTCAGAATATCCTACAGATGGAGTCACTGCGTAGTTCTTTAAAGGGATACAGAGCTGGCCCTCGTGTAGCAACTGTCGAAAGTATACTGCGACACATTAGCATATTTCAGTTTCCACCGACCCCTCGAAAACCAGTGAATTGAATACGTGCAAATTTTTACTAGAGTATGAATCGTCGTGTGCAATATGGGGGGTGTTCCTGGAGATAAGTCGAATACATTTGCTCATCCATAACCTCATTTCTCGAAAGTTGCATGTTTTTATTGTGCAGACAAAAACCTCTTGCAATTTCCTTCGATTTTAAATCACATCAATCGTAAATTATCGAAATAGTTGTGATCCCAAGAGATCCTTCACTATTAAAAGTAGGAAAATGCGTACAGGAGTGTCAAGTTGATATATCAAAAAAGGAAACCTCCGGATTTTTCCGGATTCGGGTTCTAAGTCATTTTTTGTGCTTCTGTGTACAGCCGCTTTATTATTGTAAGATGCCTTAGTTAGTTATACAATAGGTAGCGTTTTAGTGTCTCTTTGCGTTCCAAACGAGCGTTTCTAATTCAATTTTTTTTTATGAACATGCACCATTTTCGTGTGCCATTTATCATATATTTTTATCTATGATTTTTTAATTCATAATTTATCAATTTCGACAGGATCAGGCACCAGTAAAATTACGTGCACGAAAAAAGAAATAATTATTCAGTTTTTGAAAGGAAAATTCAACGAGAATTTAGAAACGTAAAGCATCATTCTAGATCAAAATTTTTCTAAAAAGGTGCCAGATACACGAAAATGAGAAAAACTTTTCACCCGAAGTCATGGCAATGTTTTCATACTCTGACGGTTATATGACAGATGATGACGATGCGAATGACTCATATGTATTAGAATAGGCTAAGTAATTAGAATCAGCTTTGTAATAAGAATTATATATTATTTCGACATTGTTTCGTTCCAAATGAGAAATTAATTCCAAATGCATGCGTTATATCGCAGATAGATATTTACCTTTTGTATTTTATCTGTAATTAAATACTTACCTCAAAAACCTCAAATTCCGACCTTACATACGTTTTACGCAGCCTCAATACCAAACGCACTCGAAATTTCCAATTAAATTCAATAAATTAACGTGATAGATCGGCCATTTTGTGTCAGCCATCTTAAATTTGAGATTTTTGACTGCAAATTCGGTTTTAGCGACTTGAAAAACACAAAGACCGTACTTTTGGTGATGATGCAAACCTTTTTGGATTTTTGTACAGCCTTTTCGGAATTCCGACTACTGTGCAATGTGATGAATGGTTTCTACGACTTAAAAGTGGTATCGAAGATTATCTTCGACTTCAACTCATGATTCACTCGTTCAGAAAGTCAAAGGTCTAGTAGTGAAAATCGACAATTCACTGTCAGAGAAATTGCAGAACACCTCAATTGGTCATGCCGTGAAATTTTGTCTGAAAAATTGAACAAGCTCCAGAAATTTGTTTCTCGTTTGATGACCGAAAGAAAATCGTGTGAATCACATATCATACAAAAGTTTAATCATTACAATGGATTGGCAAAGAATCTCCACCCCCTAAGAAAGCACGTCAGTCTCGATCCAATGTCTAAGTGATGCTCACTATTTCTTTTCGATTTTAATAGTATTATGCATTTTGAATTTTTGCCTCAAAGCGATATAATGAACTGCGTGTACTATCAAGGCGTTTTACAATGGTTAGGTACGTAAAAAATTCATGTGTGGTCATCAGTTTAGTGCCAAAAATCAGATTATTGTCCTCCCTTATCCTCCTTACTCGCCAGACCTGGTTCCTTGTGATTTTTTCTTATTTCCGAAATTAAATTGATGACATCAAAGCATATTCGTCACAGACTTTAAGGCCATTTCAAATTAAGCTATCCGGGACATTCACGAACACAAGAAACTTAAAATAATTAATTCTTAAAAAATTACAATTTCAACGTACCAGCAAATAAGTTCCGGCGTTTCGATTTATTCGCATATACATATGGAAATTACATTGCCAGTACAAATACCAAATAATTAAAAAGTTCAAAAGGAATCTCTCGAAGTGCTCCTTTTTATGGGTACATTTTCAGAGGTAAAAACGTCCCTCTTTCTCCCACACAATGGATTTCTAATTGCGACATTTTAAAATATAAAAATTTAATTTCAAGTTGAAAAGTACATGTTTAATATCGGAGTCGGTAAAGGTTATTCTTTGCTTCAAACTCAGCGAATGCCCTTTGTTATATTATTATCAAAATGAAAAGCGCTATATCTGAACTTAGAAGCAAACGAGGAAAATTGCAGAAAGCACCAACTTGTATACCTTTTTAAAACCCATATATTCTAGTACGAGTATTAGCTGGAGATGTGAAGGTAATTTAAACAAATTTAAAAAAATTTTCAGATATCGAAGAACATTACTTGACTTCATTTAAAAAGATTAAAAATTAACTCCATTCTAAAGTTTAGAATGAATGAACTCATAGACCATGGTTGATCTGTCGATATATCCTTCTTGGATGTAAGAGGGGGCAAGCTAATTTTTGCTGGAACACCTTCGGTATAGTCACATAATAAAAGTGTAGATCCCTAGATTTGGGCAAGGTTCAGAACATTTTCAAAATTGCAAAAATGTTTAAAAAAGTTAAAAAAATACCTATTTTATCTGAATTATTTACTTATATTTTGGACCCTATGCATTTTGGAAGAATATTGAAGAGGAAAAAAGTTTTAGAATTGAAATTTGCACAATATACTGCAAGTTAAAAATGTTTAAATTTATTACAAACACTGCAAAATAGCAATAATTGATGAAAAAAAGGCAAAATAACCACGTTTTTTGGATAATTTTTTAAAATTGCTCCGAGAGCATTCTAATTTTGGTAAAACAACTTTCATTAAAATCGGTTCAATAGTTTTCGCAAAATAAATTTTTGAAAAAATTTTGAAAATAAATTTTCGAATTTTCAAAATATAGCACAGCTTCAAATAAAGCATCTAGAATTCAGGGGTAGGCAAGTAATTTTAGGTGGGGTCCGGATACTTTTGAAAATTTTTAACGAGGTCCAGAAAAAATGTATATTTCTTATTTTTTATTTTAATTTGGACTCAAATTTAATCTGCTTACTAACCATTAAGAACTCAAAACACTCACACAATTGTAAAATACTAGAAAAAATGATAAGATTGGCACTTAAACGTAAAAAACATTTTTTAAATAATTTATTTGAGTAATTTATACTTTCAAAAAATTTTTGGCGGTCCAGTATTTTACCTTCCGCGGTCCGGACCTGGACCGCGGAAGTTGCCGACCCTTGATCTAGATACTTGAAAATTTTGTAACGTAGAAAAGACCGCTCAACCTTTCAAATGGTTTTTGAAAAATTGAAATCGGTTGATTAGGACGGCTACAGTAAATTTTTAAAGTTAACACTCTTTTTTTTATTTTTAAACAATTAAATTACATTTATCAATTTGCAATTTAGTTTTTTTCAAAAATTATAATTTTAAAGTACTCGGAATGACGCTTCTTTTTTTAAAAACAGTTAAATTCCGTGTATTGGTTCTCGAAATATAAGCGGTCAAAGTTTATCGGCATTTACCGTTAATTTATAAACAATTTGGCAATGATCTTTGATCCAGTTGCTTCGTTTTTCCGTGTTCTAAGCTGGAAAAAATTTTCATATCCATAAGTTATCAGCAACATAGATAAATTAGCGGAAAAGCTGTCGCTCACAAGCGCGAAGAGTGACTCAAAACACGAAAAGTGTGGGGGCTTTCGCTCCGAGACTGAATTCGGAGGTTGAAAATGCAAAAGGTACAAAAAAATTGCAATATCTCGGATTCAAATGGACCAATTTCGCTCTTTTGTTTTTAATCCGATGTCTCGCGACCCAAGGAATCGAATATCATAATGCCAACTGCTAATTTGCACAAATTTTGTTATAAACAAAATTTATTATTTATGCATTAAATTAACTGTATTTTACCCTATGCTATTGCATTTTTTCAATGAAAAAATTTGTTTACGTACATATTTAAATACAGATAAAATTAAAAATAAATAGTACTTTAAAATTTAATTTTTTAATCTAATTGTTTAAAAATAAAATAAACTTTAAAAATTTACTGTGGCCGTCCTAATCAACCGATTTTTCAAAAACCATTTGAAAGTATCTAAATGCTTTATTTGAGGCTGTGTAACATTTTGAAAATTCGAAAAATTTTTGTCAACATTTTTTCAAAGAATTATTTAGCGAAAACTGTTTAACCGATTTTAATGAAATTTGGTGTGTTGTTTTATTATACTCTAAAGTTTTTTTTTTACCAAAATTAGAATGCCCTCGGAGCAATTAAAATATTTTAAAATATTATCCATAAAACTTGATTATTTTGCCTTTTTTTCATCAATTATTGCTATTTTGCAACATCGGTAACAAATTTAAACATTTTTGCAATTTTGAAATTGTACCGGATCTCGCCCAGATCTAGGGATCTACACTTTTATTATATGACTTGTACTGAAGGTAATCCAGAAAAAAATTGCTTGCCCCTTCTCACATCCACCTCAAAACAGATCCGCCCTGTCTATTTATTACAAGCTGAGTTAATTTTGAGATAAAAGCCATGAAAGTCATAAATAAATATAGACAGAATAACATGAATAACAATGTCTAATCCATAATTTTGACAGATTACATGAATCTCAGTTTATCTGCTGAAAAAAAAAACAAATTTGCGTTTTGGAACCCCCCAATCCCACCATCTATGTGGAAAATCTAAATATGAACGGCCAATACCGCCACGCGAAACAGGCCGAGCGGTGTAATTTTTTGTATTGAAGATAAGCTGTTCAAACTGGAATGATACATGAGTTCGTGCTTTTTTAATTTCCTCCATATTCGGCGTGATTTGGCAATATATCACTAGCTCGAACGTTAATCCCCAGTTTTTAAACAAACACCAAGATCCCAGGACGCTTTGTACACGTCAACAACGAAATAATGTCAACGCCGCTAAAAAACGAAACAGATGCGAGCTTGTACTTAAATTTATTGAGGATCGGCTTGGGACATAACTAGTTGCATGAAGCTGAATATATTCGGACTATTTGCAGGCCCGTAACAAGGGGGAGAGAGGGAGGTGGCGCCGTTCTAGAAAACTAACCTAACATAATCAAATACAGGATATATACGTACATTTGGATTATTTCTGTCACCATTTCTTTAACAACCCGTCACCACCACTACCACATCTGCGATACGTCATAGTTTACTAAAAAATATTAATGAAATATACTTAAAGGTACTTAAAAGAAATACACCGTCCGTGAAGGTAACAAATCGACACAAATACGTCAACGCTGTGTTGCACATCCCCTCCAAGAAACTATTATTCAGGGGAGATGCGGCTCATAACAGAACCGGACTCAGTTGCTTGCAATTTGAGAAGTAATTCAAATTATTTTTATAACTACTTGTTGGATTTACTTATTTTTTAAAATCAGCACAGTTTGGACATTACTTAAAAGAAATCACTAAACAAATTTTTTGTATTAGAATTTTTAATCCGAAATACACTTAGCAAAAAAATTAAAGCAGCAGAAAAATTTCCAAATATTTTTTAGTGAATTTTGAAAGGCTGTAAGCTCGTGAATAATGCTCGTATCGAGAAAAATAAAACTTCTTGAAGATTCTAGTCTTCAAATCTTTAGATGAAAAATTTTTTTGGGCATCTCCCTCACCGCAATCAAAAGAATTTTTTTCAAAACTGCACATACGACTAGGTTCAGAACTTCTTTTCTGGCTTTGTCAATGCCAGGGTTATTTAGCCTGCTTCATCAGCTTCAATTTGTTTTTTTTTTATTTCTGTAATAATAATAATAATAATAATGATTTATTTTCCATTAAGACAGTATACATGTATAGGATTCGTCACACACTTAATATTTAAAAAAAACAATCAGTTATAAAAATGAATTGAAATGAGATGAAAATAATTTACTTGCATTATTTTTGTCACAATTTCGCGTAAATACTCATCAAATATCAAAAGAAAATCAAAATTTTGAAAAAAAATCAATTTTGAAAATAACTTTTTCAAAATTTTTAAAAAATGTTTGCGTTATCTTTTTTACAGTTTTACATTGAATATTTCAAATGTAGAGAAAAAAAAAAAATTTTTTTCCAAAATTTTGAATTTAATTTTTCGATATGTGATAAATATTTAGCACGAAATTTTGAGAAAAATAACAGAAAAATTGTTTCATCTTTATCATTAATTGATGTTGAGCAATAAGATAAAGATTCCGTCGATCGTTTTCAAAATTTATAAGCCTCATGGGGATGTATTGAGTTCAAAAAAGACCTACAAACATTGGTACTTTGCGCAATATTTGCAAAGTAGTTGTTGATTTTTCAAAACAGCAGAAAAAGTAATTTTTTGCACTTTTTCTAATTAATGTTATAAAGTAGTGTATAAAAAAAATTTCAAAAGGCACTTGAAGAAGCTCGATTCAAGTTTTTAAAATCCACCCCCGTTCGCCGTACGATCATTAGTTTATGAAATATCGAAATAAATTTTTCGTCTCAATATTTCAGAACTAAAATCTTCAAGCTTCAAAATGCCTTTTCTTTCCCAATACGATCATTATTCACGAAGTTAAAGCTTTTAAAAATCACTAAGAAAATTTGGAAATTTTTCTGCACCTTCAATTTTTTTGCTGGGTTTATAACATATCGTTATTCTACACCCCTTGAAATAGTCTACTGCAATTATTTTTTCTCTCACTACAAATTAATTATATACATAAAAGTTAAATCGTTCTGAAGACATTTTTTTATACACATTTTCACATCATGTTTACTCTGTGAAAATAAATTTTTGTAAATAATCAAAATGGACCAATTTTTCTACAATTGGGAATGCTTTGTGAATATTAATTCCGAACAATATTTCCCATCTTTTTTTTGGAAAGAGTAAAGATAAAGTTTACTAGTTTACTCTTGTGATATTTTTATATTTTTGTAAATATCTGGATACCCCATGCATGAAATGTTAACTTTTTCCATAGTAACCTCATTTTAAACACAAGCAAAATTTTTTGTCAAATGTGCTTCATTCCATAAAATGTTACATAAAAAAAACCTTTCTTGCACATTAACCATAGATATACTGTATATACAAATTTAAAAATAATTGGATTTTGATGAAAACTAAAGAACTACAATTCGCTTTCCCATAAATTAATAACTTGTGATTATATTCTCGTGAAAAACAAATAATCACAAATAAAATATTACACAAAATATATTGGCCAATAATAATAGAATAAACAGACCCCAGCGAATTTTCTGGACCGACGAAATACAGCAAATTGTATCCCGACTACGATGCTGTTTCACTAATAACATTTTCAAATCCACCCCAAAATGTCAACGGAAGTTTGTATTACCGAGTATATTTTTTACTGTAATATAAGAATTTTCCATCACGGGAAGTATTCAATATTTAATAATGTATCAAAGCAACACCCTGTCGGAAAATGGCTATACTGTGGATGCCAAGACTGTTGCTCCAGTAACCCCCTAGAGATAAAAATAACGTGGTCAAAACCCCAAGGCGGAGGCGAGTGGTTTTATCATTCAATTTGTGGGAGGAGGTTGTCTATAAAAAATAATTTGATTTGAAATTTGCCCCGAAAACATATCACACCTACCCACTGAATAGAAAATGTCATGAATTATTCGGAATACCGCATTAAACGTAAAAAAACGCAATAAATGATAAAAATAGGGTCCGACATATCACATAAAACAATTACGACTTACAAAAGCTTATTACTCGCATGGATGGTGATTTTTTACACCCTGTACAATGCTTAAAACGTTAAAAGCTTACGAGATTTCCAATTTGAAATTCATAAGCGCAAAATTAAAACACATGAAAATTAAAATATCAACTTGTTTACTTTTCTTTGACGCCACGAACAAACCTAAACATGTAATTAACAATAACCCGTTTTTCCTTGTTTCAGGTAAACGAAGCGCCCAACGACCAGGTTAGGAAGAGTAAGTACGCCATTAATCAAAATTACGAAAAAACGTCGGGGACATGTCCTCGTCCAGAATTTATACCGAATTGATTGCCCTTTGGTTAGCATTAAATGGGGGTGGATATAGAAGGGAATTACAGACGGATGGGGAGTTTTAACACGAAACTGTGTTACGGTGCCCCTTTGATGTGATGTCGATTAATTCTAAAAACCCTTTGGCGATGCTGGTTTACGCTTTTCGTTTAAATTTTGATCCAAAATTAAAACAATCGAAATTAAAGTGCTACGAGTGGGTTTCCTCGTTACTAAAAATATATTTTTAATTAATTATGAAACTAAAAAAAGTTTGTCTCGGAAATAATAATTTGTAATTACTGACAAGTTATAGCTGAGCGAAATATCTTTTGAACGATAAAGTCAAGCGTGCAGCTGTTGTTCCATTACAGTTTCTAAATATTTGCAGATAAAATTGAACTTTAAAAATATAAAATTTTGCAAACCTTTAGAGGGACTCTATTGGGATAAATATTTTCTTGCAGACTTTTTTAATAGGTACTTACTGAAATTTTTTATGCTGCCTCCTTCAATAGTTCAGCTAGCATTGTTTACAGTTTACAAGCGTTTATCTATACAGTGTGTCCCAAAATAATGGAATAAAATTTATATTTTTTTTTCCAGTTCAGATATAAAAAAATCTTTGAAACAGTCCACTTAGTACATAGAAATTGTTACTTTTCTGCAATATTTTCTATTTTTTTGAGCCATGGCCAGACCTATATTATTCAATTTTCTTGGCTGGAAACATGTCGAAACCGAGAGAGTTGCGTTAACCTAATTTGCAAAGGCACATAGCTAATGCAATGCGAAACATCGCCTTATTGTTAAAAATGTTGTCACCGCCGTTCTTGGTGGTGAAAATTCGAAATATTTGGAATTATTCAATTTTCTTGGCTGGAAACATGTCGAAACCGAGAGAGTTGCGTTAACGAATTCAGCGATATACCTACTTTTTGTAGTTGTCAAAAAAATTTAAAAAATTGCCTTTTATGTCGTACCGACGATTATTTCAAACAATCGTAGTCTCTTATGTACTTTAAAAAACATACCTACTCTATATTAATCTTATTCTATTTACTTTAAAGCTTTTTTTGCAAAAAAAAAAACACAGAGAAAAAAGAAGAGAAGAAAAAAGCACACACGGACACCATAACACTGAGAGAAAAATGACACACGACACATATATGGAGATGTTGCGCGTTCACAGCAGACCAAAACAAGAAAAAAAATTTCCCAAAACCAAAAAGAACAAGATACCCCCGCGGGAGCTCTCGGGCCACAAAAAGAGGGCCCCCCCACACATTTGCCCCGAGATCAAAAAAAACACCAAAAAAAAGTTCCCAAAAAGAGAGAAACAGAGAAAAGAGCCCCGCGAAAAGCCACAACACGCCCCCCACACAAAACCACACAAAATTTTTTGTGCGAGGATATAAAAAAAAAAAGGGAAGGGAAACGAACAAAAAACAACCAAAGATTGAAAAATCGCATCAGAGAAGAAGTCCGAAACATAACAACGAATGTTATTTAAAATGTAATTAATAATTTTGAACACCGAATTGGACATTGAGCAAGTCGACGGCGTGCTATCTGTTTTTATGTAGAAAACGATTCAAGAGGTTCTAAATATTACAAGTATTATTAATTTTTGCAATATCAACGGTTTTAATAATTTAAAATGCTTATTATCCTCTCTAACTTTGTGAACACTCTGTAAGCTTCATCACAATAACTTTCTGTTATTCATGTTATTGTTAGTTTCCGCAGGACACAGTTTTTCAGACATTTAAATATTTTGTGTACAACATCGACGAATTTAATTGTTTCAGGACTGCATTCGTTATGCTTAAACTGACACTGAAAATGAATTAAATTAATTTAAATTAAACAAATATATAACTGCGTTTCCTGCAATTAGAATTTTAATGGCGGCAATAGAACGAAATTTATTACTTAATTTTCACAGAATTGTTTTGAAATTACATATTTCAAACTACGTGTTTAATAACACATATAATATATTCCTAAATATGTACAGAAATATAATTGAATTTCCATTCAAGACATTCACAAGCAACTGAAATATTTCATCAGTTTTTCCTTTAACATTAAGATAACATTTCAGTATTTACTGAAGGTATGATCTTATATATTTAATTTAATTCTTAAAAAACATTTTTTTCGCAGAGAGTCGAGGGTTTATTGCTACAATCTTTCTCCGTAATTTTATTTAATTTTATTGACGTCCTTATTCCATAACATACTTGTTGCGGAAGTTCCTAATTCTAATCTTTCGTTCAAAGCACCAGGGGTGCGTTGCTGTACACAAAGCAACATTAAAGTTAGATTTACCTGTAAACTTGATACAAACGCGTATACATACACCTCAAAGATAAATGTAGCAACAAAAACATCAGTTGGATGTTTGTTGGACAGCGGTAGTTCCGGTGAGTTGAGCAAAACAGACTTAAATAATTTAAAGTAACTACATTCCAAGAATAAATAGTAAAGGGTGTATCAAACTCGATAGTATGGACCTACTGTGAGGATACAAAAAATTTAAATACAATTTGGGACATGTGGTGTTAAATGGGATGAGGTAAGTTCAATTTTCAATCGGAAGTATTATCTTTAGGATTTGACAGAAACCACTAACGACGTCATCAATTATACCCAAATATTTTTCCTGTTAAAAAGCTCTCTATTTCCTAATAAACTTTTATTACAGAAAATTTTCTGTATTAAAGCATTTAAAAGTTATAAGCAATATAATCCTAAAAAGTCTCAAAAGAAATACCACCTAAAAATCAAATTAACGGTGGAAGGATCAAGTAGTCTTTGGAAAATAATTGAATCTTAGTTGTTTAAAGTGCATAAATGTCATTAAGGATTAAACTCGATAATCCTTTAATACAGTTAAAACAAAAGGAGACAGATAACAATAACTAATCTTAAAAAATGAGGCAAACGCTTTCATACTACATACATATCAAAATCTATTATCTATGACCTCCTCTCATTTCAAGACACATATCCAATCTACGCTTGACTTCTATGTAGGCTGCGTTTATTAACATTTCGCCGTTTAACCCATTACAAGCGTTTATGATTTTTTCTTTGAAATGATTAATATCTCGCGAAGGTGTTTTGTAAACCTTATTTTTTAAAACCCCCCATAAAAAAATCGTGGGGTGTTAAATCTGGTTACTTTCCGGGCCACTGAATAGGTCCAATAAGCCCAATCCATTTTTCTAGGAAAATGTTGTCTAAATATTGCTGTACAATCCTGGCCTTGTGGGGTGGAGCCCCGTAGTGCTGAAACCATAGGTTTCTCCTTAGCTGCAAAGGCATATTCTCCAGAAGTGCAGGAAGTTCTTCTTGGAGGAAATTTAGGTAACTCAATCTGTTAAATGTATGTTCATAAAAATAAGGCCCAATTCAATGTCTACCGATGATGAGCACCATACATTTATTCCAAAATGGCTTTGATTTTGGACTGGATTTACAATGTGGGGACTTTCAATGGACCAGTAGTGTTCGTTGCACCTATTTGGTAAACTATTTCTGACAAACCAACTTTCGTCCGTCCAAAGAACGTGCAAAAAAAGGTTCTGATCAACAGTTTCTACATTTACTACAATTTGAGCTGTAAACTTAAGTCTGTTTTCAATGTGACGCTCAGGCAAATACTCCAAATTGTGAATTTTCTAGTCATGATACTCATTGGTCTTTAAAATTCGATGAAGTGCTAATTTATCCCAATTCAATTCCCGGCTAGCCTGCCTTATAGAATTTCGTGAATTTTGTTCGAAATATATACTGTGAATCTAGCTATATTAACATTGCTTGGTACCCTTCAGTCAATTATTTGATTTTTCCGAACAGAAAATGCATCTTCATTTCGTCGCAAGGTCGCCTCCAATTTTGTAAGTCTCTATGATCAGGAATGAGGCGCTCTGGATACCTTTCTCGATATAACTCTACAGCTCTTCTTGAATTTTTTTGTGACTCGCCGTAAATTAGCGATATATCAACTTTTCCTGAATGAGAAAACATTTTGTAAGCACAAAAATTATACGTTTGACATTAATATAAAGAATATTTTTAATTGATCGGCAATAAACTTGTATTTTTAACTAATGATGTTGTGAAAAACACTAATATAACAATGAGTATTAATAAAAATTAAGGGGTACAACCACTCCAGAATTTTGAAAAAAATCGATTTTTGGATAAACGTATACAACGTATTCTTATGGTAAATGGCAACACCGTACCAATGATGCATACAAAAAAAAAACAAATATCTATGTCTGTCGTTTACATTTTTTTCTGCTTATATGTTAAATGAATAATTGTGTTACGTTTTTCAATACGTCTTCGGATAATATTATAGATACGAACTATCCCAATCTATATGTTGTACGATTCATTCAGTGCAACCGATCAACATCTGCTACTTCGGGCATTGATAATGGAATATGTCAGTTTATATAGTGCACTGTAAATCACAAAGTTTTATCAAGTATGTTCTTTCAAATGAAATGCGCGGAAATATAATATTTCTTGACAGGAAACTGATGGAAGACATTTGGATTTACTATTTACTCAACCTACACTAGACATTCGTAATTATAAGATGGACGTAATTGTTTTTTAAAGTGATAAAGTTGTGATAATAGAGTTTTTCTGAATACTTATTTCTTTTAGTTAAAACAATACTTGCCAAAACTGAAATGCTTCGTCCACCAGTTACGCTGCCCCCCGGGTGTGTTCATTATCATCCTGCATTCTATCGAAACACTTTAAGTGACGTGCAAATCGAATTTCATAAAGTACTGGGACGGTAGTAATTTCCCTGAAAGTAAGTTAAAAGTTCCTTACTTTGCCGGAGTCCCAGTCTTCTTTTGTTTGCACTGCGGCCGTCGACGCCTCAAAGTGTACTTACCGGAAACTCAATTATCAGAGAAGTGAAAAATAATGCCTCATTTACGTTATGCAAGCAAGTGCCTTACAGCAGCTTTATTTGGGCTTGCGCGTCCAAAATTAAGACCCTTTACAACTAACATGAAAGACCAGGTACGTTATGAAGATTTGTTTCCGACAAGAATTTTAATATGTTCGAATTAGAGCTTACTTGTTTGCATTGCCTGAAAATAACTTCTAACGAATATGCAAAAGAGGCCACTAATTAAAATTTCAACGCGCGACCACCGCACCGCAACAAATTCACTTAATTGCATTCTGTTCCTGTGCATTTCTCTGGAAGGATTTCAATTCCCATTAAATTAATTTAATATGGTCAAAAATCGCCTTCCCGATTAACCGCAATCAATTTGGTGCAATTAAAGTATTATCAACACGGAATATAAATCATTGCGGCTAAAAATGTAATTTTGTTTGTATTGTAAAAAATACACTCTTGGTAATTTACAACGTTTGTACTCCAAAATATAAGGCAATAGAGTAATATACAGGGTGTTAAAAAAGAGTGTAAAATATTTCAGGAAGTAATAGTATGAACCAAAATAAGCATAAAAGTCTTAATAAACATGGGTCTGCAAAGTAACGGTTGCGGAGATATGGATCACTATTCGTTTTTCAAACATTTTATTTTATTAGGAATAAACCGACAAAGGAAGCTTTTAACAAACAAAAAACAAAGTTACAGAAGATGTTCAAAGTGCCCTCCGTCCATTTCCAAGCAGGCACGACATCTTCGTCTCAACGACATTCGAACTCTTTCGAAAACACCCTCCTTGGTTTGGATTTCTTGACACTTTTGATTAATCCGTAGCTGCAGCTCTTCCAGGCTATTTACAGGAGTACCATACACTAATGTCTTCAAATATCCCCAAACAAAGAAATCTAGAGGGTTCAGATCAGGCGATCTTGGAGGCCATAAAACAGGTCCGGCCCTTCCTACCCATCTATGTGGAAAAGTTTGGTGTAAATGCTCTCTAACGGCCATGGAAAAATGAGCTGGAGCACCATCATGCTGGAACCACATTTGTTGCCTCTGATTCAAAGGAATGTCTTCCAAAAACTCATACAGTGTGTTCTGCAGAAAGTTGAGGTAAGCAGCGCCTGTTAATCGGTTTGGTAAAACAACAGGACCTAGAAACCTGTCACCTACAATACCCATCCAAATGTTTAATGAAAAACGTGCCTGATGTCCAGATTCTATTAGAGCATGAGGATTTTCGTCGGCCCAAATATGCGTATTGTGAAAATTAAACACTCCATTTCTTGTGAACCCGGCCTCATCAGTAAAAAGAATGTTTGCAAGAAAACGAGGGTCTTCAGCATCATGACGTAGAAACCAGCGGCAAAAAACCAAACGTGCTTGATGATCATTTATTGGATTTAAGGCCTGTACTCGTTGCACATGGTATGGATAAAGCAGTTGCTCGTGAAGGATTCTCCAAACAAGAGGACCACTAATTCCTACCTCGGCTGATATTCTCCGCACACTCGTACCTGGATTCTGCTCTACCAGTGCTAGAATTTCTTCTTCTGCTCTAGGAGTGGATACCGACCTTGGTCTTCCGGATAAATGGCACTGTTTGCTCAAGGAACCGGTATCACGCAATCTTTGGTGAATTCTTCCAAACATGCGTTGTGAAGGAATCTGGCGATTTGGATAAGCGTCAACATAAAGACGTCGCGCTTCGGTGGCGTTCCCATTAGCACGACCATACATGAAATGCATGTCTGTTAATTCTGCGTTAGAGTAACCAGCCATAGCGAAAGAAAACTTGTGCACTGAGAACAACTGTCAAATACGTACTGTTTATTTCACTAAACATCAACCAACTATTATAAGAAAATACACAACGTTTTTGCAAAATAAAAAAAGGGGCTAAAAAACATAAAACATTCCATATCTCCGCAACCGTTACTTTGCGGACCCATGTTTATTGAGACTTTTCTGCTTATTTTGGTTCATACTATTACCTCCTTAAATATTTTACACTCTTTTTTAACACCCTGTATATAAACCGTAACGCAATTTAATCTGATAGAATAATTTTGTGTATTCTCTAAAAAGAAATTGTAATGGGCTATTCATTTCGTATAGTGTTCAGATAATATCTTCGACTTCTTTGACATCCCATTAATGGTTTGTCGCGATAAATAGAAGATTACCATGAGGAAATCGAATTGAATGTGGATATTACCTCTCTTCGAACCTAGTGCAGTAATTGCCATGGATAATACGCCTTACCATAGTCGACGAGTAGAAATTGCCAATATCTGAGTGGAGAAATGGAAAAGTCATAGAATGGTTGAATGGAAAACATATTGAATATAAAGACAAGACAATATGTACTGGGCGAAATGGCTAAAGCTGGTTGCACTACAGTTCTTCGATTGGCACAATACCACTTAAGCATCGACCTAAACTGGGCTAATTAAAAAAAAAACAACGAATGTAGTAGAACTTCGATACAAGTGTTGAAGGTATAATAAAACCACGGACCTTTACCGAGAGAGGTTATAGCTTTAGTAACAGTGATAATAACAGCGATAATGGTAACTAGTCATTTTATTAATACATATAACGATCATTTATAATGTCTTATCAGCGGTGCATCTCAATTTTCATGTTGTCTCATCTGACTGTTAGTACGTAAGTAGACTTTTCGCAGGAACCAACTGTCCAGTTAGGAAAAGTGTACGTAGATGATAGTACGTCATCTTTGCCTATGAGGGCAGAACTGCTTATACTTTAGTAGAAATAAAAAAAGTGTATACCCCCCTGTTGGGTATGCCAGTGAGTGTAAATATGTAAGATTACTCTAGTTTTTACCAAAATCAACATACCTATTTGCTGTTCTGTGTTTAACAATTGTTGGAACTCTCTAAAATGATACGCCCATGGAATCGCATTTTCCGCACTTAGTTTGCCACTAGAGTATCGTGCTTTTGCTTGACTAGGCCAGGAAATATAGAGTTGGACGCAACTTTTTGTTTCGGCAAGCTATTTATCACTATAGATGCTAAATTTATGTTTCCACAGTCATAGTCCGTTTATTCGGTCGATAGCCGCACGGTTTAAGGCGTCAGTACTTCGATGTGTCGATCTGCCCGGGTTTCGAATCCCGCAGCCGGCAGACCGTAGATTAGCTATGCTTGTACGGAGGATTGGCACCCTCTGTGCAGGTATGGTAGGGTGGAAGAATGTTGGCTTGGGTCAATGTGAGAGATTGACACCGGTTGGCATTTGACCACCCCCCTAATTAATGAGGTTTTTCAGGTTTCCCTCATTCCTGCACTAAATGGTGGTTAGGGCCTACCAACATAAGTCGTTCCTGGACGCAAATGCGGCCTGCGTAATAATAATATGCCGCCTCCTCTCCCGCACAAGTCGCAGTATCATGGAAAAAATCAGTGCGATTATGGAAGATGCTCGGGATCGTTCAGACTAATAAATTAATTAATTTGTTTATAAGGCCATAACTTGTAAACTATTTAACTTACTGATTCCAGATTTCGTGTGAGTTATTAGACCATGATAAGGAATGAAAGGATGCGATGTCAAAACGTTCTGGTAATAATAACGCAGTTTATAAATGTTTAATTCAAAAGTCATAAATAAATTGCTTTTGTTTATAACTTTTAATCTAATCAATATTTTTTTACGCTCGAGGGCTAGCTTTGTAGGTCTTTTGAAGGCGAAAGAAAAAGTACATTACTGTTTTCTCGTGGAAATGAACGGAAAAAAGTTATAAGCGAAAAACGTGAATTTACGTAAAAATTATACAATTAACCAGCCTGTAAACAATCTTCCCCCCATATTTATGACTGTGGAAACTAATACGTTATTGTATATAATATTTAGCATCTAGTGATAAATTCAGCTTGTCGAAACAAAAAGTAGTGAAAAAATTCATTTCCCAGCTCTTTTTCCTGGCCTATAACATTCAATAATTGTTCTATTTTGAAGGAAAATACTAACAAGTATATTTTAAGTTTTCTAATCGTAAACTTTTTCAAACGTAACAAAGATACCTACCTACAAAAAAATCGGTGGCACGAAAACGATAAATTTTCTCTACACGTATCGTTAATTTCCAACAATATAACACACTTCGCAGCATATTGCAATATGAATACTGAAATAATATAAACACCGGGAAAATTCATCTCACAGAACCGGCGTCGCATTTTGCACCTGTTACAGAAGTTAAAGCCTGTTATTATTTGCCCCTGTTCCACTGGTACTTTCAACGCGAAGAAAATATAAGCGTGACAATAGCAACGCATCCATCCGTGTTCCGCCATTCACAATAAAAAAAGACATACCTGAAACAGGGACGGCCCCTCCATATGAGCTGCAGAAGTTATTTACTAATGCTAATATGTCACTGACAATATTGTTTTATTAGTTTTTATGGGGGCGGCATCTCCATCTTAGAAGGGGAAAAATGTTCCTGTTAAAGCCTATCGCGGGGCACACCAGATAAAAAAGTCGCGGGCCACCACTGATCCGAAATAGAAATACACTTCCGGCGTTATCTCACGGGCGTCTGCATAATTCCTTTACCCTTTGAGTAAGCCGCATCACCAGAATGCCAGCAGGTCCCTCAAAGGACGCTTGTTAAATTACTCGGTTTTTGCATATCTTTTCCGCACAAAAGGTGGGTAGGGGAACTATAACGTTCCCTCTTTGATAATTACGGCAGTCGTTAATTGAAATGAAAGGCGTAACATGCCACAATTCGACGCTGCTTCGGCTGAAAGGTGCAAATAAGGGTAATTATCGTTACCATAATTATACGCGGGGTAAATAATTGGATACGCGGATTTTGGGGCGAGGGGAATAATTAGGGAAACGATAGGGGCAATTTTGATATTTCCTGATCCTAGCGGGTATGTGATTTAGTGCATATGGTATACGGGGTGGTCCAGATTTTAATAGACAAACTTCGGGAAAGTACTAAACAACAAAAATTAAGATCACATTGCTCTACGAACAAGGCGTAGAAAGCCATCGTTTATGAGATACAGGGCGTTGAAATGAACACATTTTTGGCATTTTTTGGTTATAAAATTCACAGCAGCTCTGATTAAAACTGGATTTTGCTTCAAATTAGTGCAGGACTCTTTTAGCCTTTGCACTAGCTGGTCTCTGTTTGCTATAGAAAGTGCATAAACGTCATTTTTTATGTTATCCCAAATTAAATAATCTGAAATATAGATCAGGTGATCTAGGTGGCCAAGGTATGGGACCATTCCGACCAATCCATCTGTTTTGATAGATTTGTCAGCCATTCACGAACTACCTGGCCACAATGGGCTGGCCCTCCGTCCATTTGAAACCAGGTCCCGATTCGCTCGCTAGAGTAAAGTGATGTTAATTTGTGTTGTTTAGTACTTTCCCGAAGTTTGTCTATTGGACCACCCTGTTTAGAATAAGCCCAGCAAGCAGCAGGTTGAGTTGAATAGAGAAGCGGTGGTATTAAAAAAATTAATTGAAGAAAATATTATAGTTTTATTACTATATGAAGCAAGCAAAGTTTTACAATAACGATTTAATAATTCAGAAAAAAAGAGAAAATTTGGAAAAAAATACTATTTTTCCGAAATGGCAGGTAATCTTCAGAATTCAGAATCAGAATTTCGAAATGAAAATATACTTGAAGAAACACTTTTTAAAATATTTTTCCATGCATATTTCTCTAAAGTAAACTTGAATGAGTATGAAAATAACATATTTTAACAAGATTTATCTATTCGAGATGTTCTGAAATCTCAGATTAGTCCAGTGCATTCTCTAATTAACAAAAAGTAAATGCAATATATTTAAATCAATAAAAATAAACAAAATCTTAATTTTTCATTGAGTAAACAATGACAAGAAACAAAATATTGGTTGTTTATAACTAAAAACCAACATCTAAAGTGTAAGTGTAACATAAAAGCAAATATTTTTGTTCGATGCAAATTTACTTAAAAAAATCTTCAGAGTTTAAATTTTCATCTATTTAAACAAGGGTTTCTTCTTTTTTTATAAAATTAAGATTAATATGATCTACAATACAGAAAACCTAAACCCAAAACAGACAGTTCAAAATTGACGTATTTAGCTTCCTTAAAAGCTTAGTACTTAGTGGTACCAAATTACAATTATAATACAATATATACGAGTAGTTTCCTGATAAATATGTGATCAAAATTTGATTTTAAAATATATTTGAGGCCTTCGGTTTTGATAAATTTTTCAAAACGCCCTGTAATTTTTACATATACATGTGTAGTTAACTAACTATGTTTCAAAACTGATATACATATTATCTAGTACACTATTAAAACTAGAGGTTCAAAATTTCCGGTTAAAATTTTTGTTAAAAAAAAAATTTAAAACCGCAAATTTCAGAATTAAACATTTGTTGAAATCTAGGATATAATAAGTTCTAACCAAATTTTCGTTTTTAGAAGCTGATAAAGATTGTGCTCAGAATGATCAAGAGTATGTTGTTTCGGAATAGGAAGCATTGGACATGAACCTTAAGTTTCTTCCCTTCAGTGAATGTTTTTTTTTAACTCAGTTTTTAATTTGCTACTATGTTGATATTCGATTAAAAACCACTTTATGTTATTTTTTCTTAGTTATAAATGACTGCAATTTTATTTCTTATTGTTATTTAAAATATATATCTACCCTTTGTTAATTTGTGCTTGAGCTTATTAATATGAGATTTGTTTGCTTGTTGTTTTCATATTTATTTAGCTTTATTGCAGCAAAATATGTCTGGAAAAATATTTTAATAAGAATCACTTCAAGGGTTCGAGATTCTTGAATTCTTCCAAACTTTCCAATTTCTCGTTTTGTTAAATTTCTAGTTAAAAGTAAAGAGAATCCTCCACTACAAACAAAATAATACTGCTAAGTAAATTATTCTAAAAGCGAAGCCTTTCAAGCTTTGACACCGTCCCAAGATAACTTTTTGGCATCGTTGTTTGTAAACCCATATATTTTTTTACAATTTACAACACAATAAAAGCCCCTAATCCACTCTACTATACATCTTTTGTAGTATCAAGACCCTTCTGTCGAATTAAACGAATCTTTTACAACTTCAGAAGAGGGTATACGGCCCAGTAAGTGCCCAATCCCATGAAATTGAGAGGGATTAAATTGGACTTGTCGGTTGAAATAAAATTTTCTTTACCTGCGCATAAATTTTCTTTACGGCCCGCCTGGGCGGTTTTTGACGAATTTATAATCCGAAAGGGAACGATTCCCCTATTAATTCCTTCTTTGTTGATTCAATTTAAACACCCTCGTGTCCGGGTTTATTGTGGCAGTTGCCTCCATTAAAAGAAACAGCGGTGAACGTTAATGAAATGATTGTCTTCCTTAAATACACTGTTTTTTGGAGTAGTCTAAGTATCGAAAATAATTGCCTTACTGTTTACTGTTGCGCTTGAAGCTGATAGAACTTACCACACTTGATGCTACCTGACAAAAATTGGTAGGACTATTCAACTACTGGTCGAATAGATTGAACGGCAATTCCCACCAATGACACGCTTTCATACAGAACCGAAATTCACATGGTATAATAGTTTTCAGTTCGTGCGTATCATTAGCGGCTTAATTTTTATTATTATTATTATTTATTATTAATTAATTAATAATTAATTTAATAATTAATTATTTATTATTTTGTTATTTTGGGATGTCCAGCCCCAATTTGGCTGATGAAAATGGCTGGACAATAAAAAAGAATGTAGTTTGTTCAGTATTTTATACATTTTAATAATGTAACAAGTACTTTTTATTAAAAATCATTTTAAAAAATAATTCGAATTTCAGATCAGTATTTTTTTAATTTTTATTATGAAACCGCAATAATAATTATTTAAAAACAGTTTTAGTTCCAATTAGTAACATATACCTATCCACATAACAATTTGATGAATCATGTGTTCCTTTAAAATACTAGAAAATGTTTTTATGTTCAATGGTCCGTCTGTATTGACATAAAAAATATGGTGACTTTAAAATACCACGTTACAAAGTTATACAAAAGCAACAACTGGCAACACTGATATAACTCTGGTCCGGGTGCTGTCCGGACACGGCGTAGACAAGTGGTTAAGTGCAATTTAGAAAACAAACCATAACTCGACTACTTAGATTTAAAAAATTATAATTTCAGATTCAAGGAAACTGACCCTATACATATTATTTACTAGCAGATACGGTTATGGAATACACAGACGCAGAATGGTTGGAGGAGCGAACAATCTGTTAAATTCTGGGCACAATCTCGATTCCGACCGTATCCGAATGTGTGTTATTTCATATTCGATAAGAGGCAAATCTGAGCGGATTCTCAATGCCACGTAAGTCAAGGGTAAAGCGAATGTGTATTGGAACGGAATTTTCGCAGACGCGATATGATGTATCACCGGATTGGTTTTATTTTTAGCCGGTTCTGTCCGCATACAATCGCTACCCACAAACTTTGTAGCATTGTGGAAACAATCTTGATAGCGACAACTCTATTATTTCGCTCTTGACAGAGCGTTTAAGAGCGTTTTCTCGCCCTAAGAAAGAATCTTACAGTTTACTGTAACAGTTCTGGCACAAAAAAGAAATAAAAAAAGTTTAAAATAAATATGTATGTATGATTTTTTAATAGAAAAACTGTTGAGAACACATGACTTCACTATGAAATTTACGCATAACGTAGATCAGCTATGTTGCCAGTGTTACACAGAATTCTTAAACTCGATCTTTTTATACGAAATAGGAAAAAAGGTACCTAATTAATCATTGTAGAAAAAAATTCATACATTTTCATAAAAATGTTTTATGGCCTCTTTTCGCGTTTGCCATTCCTATCTTCACCAGTAATCTATCTCTTCATAAATATATAAATATTGATCTATTATTGTGAGGTGATGGATATAATAGTGACGGCTCACGAGAATTAAAGAGGTCATATAAACTTCTGCAAAAAATTAAGAGAGCAAAAAAATTTTTCGAATTTTTAGTGATTTTTCAGAATGCTGTATCTCAGTTAAAAATGATCGTATCAAGGTTTTAAAAAAAGCATTTTAAAGCGCCGAATGTCTAGTTGCCAGATTTCTTAGCTCAAAATTTTTAGGAGCGATAGTCATCGCGAAATTCTAAGAAATAAGACTAAAATAATGTTTTTTCAATTTTTTGCGTTTTTTTTCTCGGTCCACGGGCTTGGAAAAATTTTTTACACAAAAATTATATGGACTTGATAGCCTGTTCATTCAGCATTAATTTCTTTTTTAAATTTTTCTCTATGTTAATTTGACCCGGAGATATTCGACTACGAATACAAAAGCATCCTTTTGGCTTTAACCATCGATATCTCAGCAACTAATGATCAGACAGAAAATTGACGGGCAGTTTCGAAATCTGGAATAAATTTCCTACAAGGCTATTTAGCGTTCTTGGAAGAAAAAAATTTTCTTTCGTCCTCGACATTAACTTGAAAAAAGTGAAAAAAGTGACTTTTTGACTTGTTTTGCTAAGTCGACCGCATCTTTGCTAATATCGATGGAGAGTCTAATGCTTGTACGAATTTTTACACCTCGATGTATCCCCAAAAGCTCCGTAAATGGGCAGATCGATCTATCGATCGGTTTTTCCGGACCGCTTAATCAAAATTTCAGAAAAATTTAAAGGAACAAAATTTACATTTCTGAGCACCCTGTAACTTTCGTAAAAATGAAAAATTTGATTTTTTTCAATTCTTTCACAATTGGCCATTTTTTGCTCATTGAATTTGAAAAAAAAAATTAATTTAAAAAAAAAACTGGAATTCGGCGCTTTAAAATGCTTTTTTTAAAACCTTGATACGATCATATTTAACTGAGACAGCATTCTGAAAAATAACTAAAAATCCGAAAAATTTTTTTGCTCCCTTAATTTTTTGCAGAAGTTTAGTATTTAAGCACGGGACTCCGTATTTTAGAAAATTATTTCTACTTGCACATATACAGAATGTTTATTAAACATACGGCACAAATCTTTCACATTTTCCACTGGAATTATAAACTAATGACTTTAAATGGCCCCATAGGAAATAATCGAGGAGTTTAAGTCTGGAGATCGAGCAGGCCATAAGTGAGGTCCACCTCGACCAATCCAGCGATCTCCGTATCGTACATAAACCACATGTGCCTGAACGCGTTGTATGTGGTATGGGTACAACAAATAGCCTCTAAGCCTCTCTCATCACTTACATTCAAAGTATTTGCAATTATTCGAAATTCACTGGTTTCCTTTCAATGTCTGCACTTGCCTCCTTTTTTCTTCCAAAAAAATTTATACTCGGTAAATCCAGTGTAGTACGCCACACTTTTATTTCGACTAGTTTAATAATTCCAAAAATATCAAAATTGGTTTTGTCGAAAATTTTCCACGCCCTGTATCTTCGGAACCAAGGGGCTCTTCAAAAATCATCAAAGGGCAAAACATTCTTAGGATAGTCCATGGAATAACTCCTTAAATTTTGCCGGATGTTTAATAAACACCCTGTAGAACGTTAGCGACAAGAAAATTTCGGGTGAAATTTGTGAAATAAATAAATTAAACTGCATGGCCGACCTTGAGATCCAACATCTTTGACGCATGTGCACTTTAATCGTACAGAAAATACACTTTTAACATATTATCATTTCACTATTCCATTAAAATGGGATATTTCACTTGAATACATCACAGTTCTCTAAAAATATTGATTATATACACTTAAAGATTCCTCGTAGAAAATCAATGTCAGTAAAAATAACAGGTCGATCTGGTCGAGACAAATATGTCAACGTTGACATTCGTCGCGACCGACAAACAATGATCGCAGAGTTCGGCGATATGTGGCTCTCAACAGAACCGGACTCGGTTTACAAATGTAAATATAAACATATTTCCGAAAATATGTTGCAACACAATACAAAATTTACAGTTCGGACAAGATTTCAGTATCACATTGACTATTGAGAATATATCACTACATGTTTTTATAAGCTTTATAGAGTAAAATTTCGAATTCGTTTAATAGTAACTCGTGCTAGAAGAATGACCTTTAACTCAAACATTTGTTTTTAAAAAGAGCATATTTGGACCATTTCCTCTAAATTATAAACCATACGCTTGCTACAATTTTTTTAGGACCTAATTGTTTCTTGTAAAGTTCTTGAAATTTTAACACAGCCCGAAAAAAATTAGAATTTTTTTGAAGCATATGTACAAGTACACTTCTTACCATGTACGTTATAACAAGGCTTAGTGCACGTGCAGAGTCTAACAGATCCGGCGCGAGGGTCGGTGGCCTTTACAGCTGACTCGCGTTTTGAATTGTTCAGTTATTTACGGAACTTTGTAGTAGTTGGTATCGCGAAAATGCCAAAAGAGAAAAGAAATAGACGGGAATTATTTCAAATGTGGTTTGACAGTGATCCCGAAGGTTACAGCAACATACGTATTAAAGGAAATTATCTGTTTTGTACTGTGTGTGAACGCATTACAAAAAATATATACGACGCAAATAATATACGCCCAGTCAGTAGTAGGATAAAAGAAAAAATGCAGAGTGTTGGAAAAAAATCCAGGATACACTATTTTGGAAAACAAATGTAAAGTTTTAACTGGTACATATCAGGATTTACCACCAAATATATAAATATATAGTTCATGCCTCAACAATTTCTCATACTGTCCGTTGTCAACAGTAGGCGTTGAACGGTCATTTTCCCTACACAAGTTAATAATAAGTGATAAACGTCGCCATTTCACTAAAGAAAACTTAGAAAAGCACGTAGTAATATGTTTTAACTCCTTCCAATATGCCACGGAAACCTTGTCTCAACACTAAGGTTTATCGGGTAAGAGGTGACATTTAAATTTGTATAGGTATTTTATCCTCTACTTAATATTTTCATTCGTAATCTGACTACGGTTCTGTTAAACTCCACACCGCACTAAGCCTAGTCAAAACATCCCTGCTGTGTCAACTTTTTTGTGTTTTAAATTCAAATTTCACCTCTAGCTGCTGCCAGAAATATTGTCTGCCTCGTAGATAGTTACAAAATTTACCACAAAGAGACGAATTGAATTAATAGATACATTATAACTTTTAAACACGGTTTTCGGAAAACCCACTTATTACCAAGGACAATCAAATTAAAATTAGTTCGGGATTGCCACGCAGTCTAATTTTCTTACTATTCCCCACTTTAGAGCAGCGGAAATGTTCCTCACAAGTGCGGTAGTTTTACCACCTCTAATAATCCTCCTGGGAGTCGTTCCTGGCGCAACATCTTGGCAGGATTCCGACACAGTCGTCGCCGTGTTGCCTAGTTATAATCCTTGTACCTGCGAAATCGCGTCAGCGCTTTTAACAGTTTTAATGCGTAATTACCTAGGTAATTTACTGGCTGCCGCTAATTAATGGCGCTATTAATTTAATTCAGCCCGGCAACAGGGTGCAGACGCTCTGATATATCGCATTCTTCTGTAAACTGTAACGCCGTGTCGCAATTTTCTTTGTTTTTCCAAATTTGTAGCCCTTAAAATTATTTACCAACTTCTACACACAGATCACAAGGTAATTTAAAATGTATCCCTCTATTATTAAAAAAAAAAAACTTTAATTCTAAGCATGCAAACACCAATTCTATTGATTTCATTCACCTCGGAAAATCAGGTGATAACATCCGGTCGGTTCTTTTACAATTTAAAATATTTTTACGTCAGATATTAACCAGAAATAACTAGTTTACTATTTACAAAATAATGTTTATTTGAATTAATAAAATTAAGTTATTTATGTTAAAAAAGCATTCATTGTATCAAGCTTGTACGAATCAATCTATTACACATTTATAATCAGTACATATATTGTTTTAACATGGAAAAGCTTTGTACATCTCATGGAAAATTGGGTCAAGCGAGAATTGTCAGTGTACAATTTAATATAATTTTATAATTTCAACAGTTTTTGTCATATATTAACCACAAATAAATAGTTTATCAGTTATCGAACACTGTTTAGTTGAACTAACAAATGAAGTTATTAGTACTAAAAAAAATTAAAAAACATTTAAAAGCAATAGACATTGTTTTAACATGGGAAAGTTTCGTGTACCTATTAAAAAATGATGAAACGGGGATATAAAGTTTAAAGTTTAATTCAATATTATAGCGTTGAGTGAGGAAATAGTTCACTCAACGATTATAGGACGGGGCAATTTTATAATTCAAACTGTTCTTATGTCAGATATTAATCACAAATAAATAATGTCCTAGTTACAAAACACTGTCTAATTGAATTAACAAAGTGAAGCTATTTGTGCTTAAAAAACTATCCGCCAATGTGTTTACATAAAATTAGCTTTTTACGAATAAATCTATTAATCTATCTACCTTTTATTAAAGAAGCTTTTAATTCTAAGCATGTAAATACCAATACTATCGATTTCATTCGCCTCGGAATATCATGTGATAACATCCGAAGCCTAAGGAATAATTTTATAATTCAAAATATTTTTACGTCAGATATTAACCACAAATAACTAGTTTACTACTTACAAAACACTGTTTATATTAAATAATAAAATTATTTGCGTATAATAATAAAGTTATTTGCGTTAAAAAAATATTCCTATCATTGTATCAATCTTTGTACGAATCAATCTATTACACGGGAAAAAACATTTACAATCAGTACATACATTGTTTTAACATGGACAAACTTCGTACATCTCATGGAAAGTTGGGTCAAGCGAGAATTGTACAGTGTATAATTTAATATAATGTTTATAGGAAGGAACAATTTTATAATTCCCAAAGTTTTTGTCATATATTAACCACAAATAAATAGTTTGCCAGTTACCGAACATGTTTAGTTGAACTAACAAATAAAGTTATTTGTGCTGAAAATTTGTTCACGACAATGTCTCAAGCTTTATAAGAACAAATCAATCCATTACACAGAGAAGAAAACATTTAATAGCAGTAGACCTTGTTTTAACCTAATAAAAAATTGATGAAAGGAGAATGTACAGAGTAAAGTTTAATTTAATATTACAGGAATTTTATATATCAAACTGTTCTTATGTCAGATATTAATCACAAATAAATAATTTCCTAATTACAAAACACTGTCTTATTGAACTAACAAAGTGAAGCTATTTGTACTTAAAAAACATTTACGTCAGTGTGTTTACTTAAAATTAGCTTTTTACGAATAAATTTATTCATTGCAGAAAAAAACGTAAATGCAGTGGAAATATTGTTATAATGCGAGAAATCATTGGGTACAAAATGAAAAACTAAGATTTCATAATTCGAAATATTTAATAACCTCAAATAAATCGTTTATTAGTTACAAAACACTGTTTAGTAGAATTGACAAAATGGGATTGTATATGTATACGAGCAATTCCTACGTAAAATCTGATGATATTTACAGGTTGATGAGAGCTTAATTGTACAAACTTCGGAAACCCCCTAACGATGTCAGTCAGCTTTTAATTCTAGGCATTACATACCAACACTCTCAAGTTTTATTGACCTCAAAATATCATACAATAACGTTCGAGGCTTCTCCATAACGAACGCGAGAGCAAAATATAAATGAAGTTAATTTTCATTAAACAATATTTTGCATGAATGAAAGGTATCCCGTCTTTATGTATTCGCAACCAAATTGACCGGAAAATTAAGAGTTCCGTTTTCTACGCTTCAGGGAATCATTTATTAAAAAAATATGAAACAGGAAATTATTTAGTAACCTAGATACATTTTCTTGAAAACTCAAAGAAACTCATTCTACCCTCTTATTTAACTCAAGGGTTTGTGTGGTGAAGGGGCGATCTACTATTATTGTTATTCTCCTAACGCTCGGGAACGATTTAACTATTAATTATTATAGCCTCGAAGACTGGAAAAACAGGTCAACGTCATCGTTTCCTTGATTCTATTCGGGATACAGTTAAACAAGCCAGCTCGCAGTGATTTGTCAGCAATAACTTCGAAAGGACTTGTTTGCCGGTTCCCGGTTAAAGCCCCTTTAATTAATTTCCGGGAGGCCACAAAGTGCATCGCCGTTTTTGAGGAGATTGCAGCAAACAGAACGAATCCAGGATGGGAATCCTATTGTGAGCTTTGGCGAGGTTTAATACCTGGTAACTAGAAGCGAGCTTCGTTACGACCGACTTCTGCTGCCTTGGGTGGATGCAAATTTGCATAGGTTGCACGAAAAAGCGGAATAGTAAATAATAGGGGAAACCCAGTTGCAAAGTAAAGGTATGTTCTTGAAAGTTTTATCAGGGATGCTTTCGTACGGAGAAGATTTGTGTTCCTAATTGAAAATTGCAAATTTACATTGCGAAATCCATCAAATATTCCAGGAAGGAATAACTTTATCGTGCAAATGCCTTTATTTCAGATAGTAACTTTTGTACAATTTAGTTGAACATTATAGGAAATAGGAGGCAATGATTTTTTAAATCAAAATATTTTTATGTCAGATATTAACCACAAGTAAATAGTTTACTAGCTGCAAGTGTTTAGTTGAATTAACAAAATAAAGATATTTGCGTTAAAAAACAATTTTCACCACTGTACCAACCTAGAAGCTTTATAGGAACAATACACGACACAGAAAAATTGTAGGATCAGCAAATTGGATCAATATGTAAAATGTTTGTGAAACATGATTTTACAGCATCCAATTTAATTGAATATTACAATAGGATGTAATAAATTTGATGAATCTAAATGTTTTTGTCTTTTATCATATATTAACAACTAATAAATAATTTACTAATTTCAGAATACTTTACTTGAATTAACAAATTAAGTTATTTGTGTTAAAAAGCTTTACAGTTACTCAGAAAAGAAGCTTAATAGCAGCAGACTCATAATTTTATAATTCAAAATATTTTATGTCCGCTATTAATCACAAATAAATTGTTTAGTAGTTACATAACCCCTTATAGTTTAATTAATAAAATGAGCTATTTGCGTTAAAAAAGTATTTCCACTGGTGTACCAAGCTCTGTGACAACTAATTCAGGAAACAATCATCTAGAAACAGTGTATTTTTTATTTTAATGTGAGAAATGTACACAAATAAATAATTTAATAGTTACAAAACACTGATTAGTTGAATTAACAAAATGAAGCCATTTGCGTTAACAAAAGCATTTTTCACCACTGCACCAACTTAGAAGCTTTATAGGAACAATCCACTGCAAAGAAAAAATAACAGTAGTAGATATATTATTTCAATATGAAAAATGTTTGTAAAACAAGATTTTACAGCATCCAATTTAATTGAATATTACAATAGGATGTAATAAATTTGATGAATCTAAATGTTTTTGTCCTTTATCATATATTAACAACTAATAAATAATTTACTAGTTTCAGAACACTTTACTTGAATTAACAAATTAAGTTATTTGTGTTAAAAAAGCTTTACAATTACTCAGAAAAGAAGCTTAATAGCAGCAGACTCATAATTTTATAATTCAAAATATTTTATGTCCGCTATTAACCACAAATAAATTGTTTACTAGTTACATAACCCCTTATAGTTTAATTAATAAATGGAGATATTGTCGTTAAAAAAGTATTTCTACCAGTGTACCAAGCTCTGTGACAACTAATTCAGGAAATAAACATCTAGAAACAGTGTATTTTTTATTTTAATGTGAGAAATATACACAAATAAATAATTTAGTAGTTACAAAACACTGGTTAGTTTAATTAACAAAATAGTTATTTGCAGTCGCCACTGTGTGTCAACCTAAATTTAACTCTGTAGAATGAATCAAATCAATCTACTACACAAAAAACAACATATAAAAGTAATAGATATATTATTGTAATACGGAAATTGTTTACACCTAAAGAAATAACTGAGTGATACGTGAATTTACAGTAAACAATTTAATTGACCATTACAGGAAGGAATAATTTTAGAATCCAAAATGTTTTTATGACAAATATTAATCACAAATAAACCATTTATTAATTACAAAACACTGATTAGTTGAATTAACAAAACGTAGTTATTCTCGATAATAGCTATACAGACATTGACCGTAATTTTAGCTCTATAGAAGCAAACCAATCCATTATCGGGGCACACAGAAAAAAAAACATTTAAAAGCCCAATTTGATTAATCGTCGGTTCAACTTGCATTTATTCTCATTAAGCAATTTGTCCTTAATTCGTTTCCACTCACATTACAACTCATTAAAAACTTTCCGCTCCGCCACCACGTCTATCAGAAAAATCCCTAAGTGATTTGGTAATTTGTTTCCGACCAAAGAGCAAACGCGATTAGCACATTTTACGAGCGCCTCGGGTCATGGGGACCTCAAATTAATTTTTTAAGTGGTCCCCGAATGTGGTATATGATTAGGGGCATCGGGAGTCCAGCGAATGGCCAAAATTATTTGTCCGTGCAAAGAATGACTCTATTTATAAAATAAAATGTATTTGAAAAAAAAATTATTATTAACCCCATCTGTTTCGTAAAAATGTGAATTCATTGAGTGAAATTATTGAGGACATTTTCACTCAATATTGGGCATTTTGATCATTTTACTCATTTGTGATTATATTGAAACTAAAACTGAGTATTTTCACTCAAATATATATATTGAGTGAGTTTAAATGTACATTAATTTCGATTAATTTGTATGGCGCCGTGAAGATTGCACCACCTACATATTGCTTCTGTAATCTCGACCACAGTTGATAGGGGCCCGTTAGATGCTACAGAAAAGCTAATCGCCAGGAGAACAGGTCTTAACCGTCGGGCGTCTCAGTTGGCGGGTCTCAACCAGGACAGGAGGAGGCCCCGCGAAGTGAATTAATTTCAATTCTTTATAACCTAACTCATCATTTCTGAGTGATTTATTTTTGCACTCAATATTTAGTTAATTAAAAACCAAGTCTGAGTAAAAAATGACTCAATAATAGTTAAATTTAAATCATATTAGAGAAAAAGTCAACTCTAAACTGGTTTTATATACTCAGAATAGAGTCAAAAGTCACTGAATTAATAGTTAGCAGTAACTCGGATCTGAGTAAAACTCACTCATTTCTGATGCAATAGTTTCACTCAGTTGTACTCATATTAATAGAGCGAAAATATCACTCAATCCAGTGTAGACAGAAATTGATATATTATTGAGTACCTAAAATTGAGTGAAATTTGAGAGACATTTTTTACAGTGTACTAATAGCGAACAGAAAATCTAGTAGCCATAATAAAAAATGGTGTACACCATTGTGTACAATAAATAAAAGTTAAAAAACTGCTAGTAGGTTCCTTTAGCAAAATTTCTTTTGTAACGACGTAACCTTTCTGAACTTTTCCTATTACCTATTTATCTTTCAGGTTAAAGAACACCTAAATCACGTATATCCAAACCAGTGGTTAGGTCGTGGTGGTCCAGTTCCTTGGCCCGCACGTTCGCCTGACTTAAATAGTCTGGACTTTTTCTTGTGGGGTTATATCAAGGAGCGAGTATACGAAGTACCACCACGGATATTCAAGACTTAAAAGAAATGATTCAAAATGAGTTTCTAACTATAACGGCTCAAATGTTAAGAAATCTCCACATTCATTTTCATCGTAGATTAATGCTTTGTGTAGAAAACAACGGTGGACAGTTTGAACATTTATTTTAAGCTAGCTTGCGACTATGAGTATTCTTTTTTCAAAATTCTATTCATCCAAATTTTTAATCTCCAATTTCACTAATAACTTTCCTAACTACGGTAACAGTGCATGATTTTCAATATGATACGGATGAAACTTCTTCATTTGAAAACTCCAAGGTTACTACTAATTTCCTGGCACTAATATTTGGATTTTCAACAGCAGACGCCACAACTTTAAACTAAATATTATCGTTGTTACTTTCATGTCTCCTGATAGTTTTCTTATAATTCGCATTTGCTGTTCATTCAAACCTTTCCTTCACATTTTCAAAACAGTGGGAATATCTGTAAATTTGGATTATTTGCTTTGTAAATACGTGCTGCCAGCAAACAATTCCAATATTTTGCTAATTCTTAATTACGTGTAGCGATTTTATTGTTTTTTGATTTTATTTACAAATAAATTGTAACTTTCCATAAAGACTTATTTATTAAACTCAAATATCTAAATTTTTCAGTTATTAATTTTTATTTTAAATAGTGTAGCTAAACAACTAATAAATTTAATAAAAATAAATACCCTTACAATATTTTTCCCGACAAAGGAACGGGCGCAAATCCGGTATTTTACATAGAAAGTGTTTTTTTGCAAAAACTACGCAACTTAAGTAAAGGGAAAGCTATTAAAAAATTGTAGGGTCTACAGAAAGGCATCCAATGAAATCATAAAACACAGGTTGTTCTATTTGAAAAAGTCGAGATTTTTCAAATTTTAAATTATCAGGTTTGGCACGATTTTTTTATATATATCGCAGGTCAACTTTTGATACGTTTTTTAAAAGAGCCATCTTCACTCTACAGTTCCTGAAAAAAAAAATAATTTCTAGCTGTCATACAATCATAATTATGTCAACTACTAAAAGTGACGAAACAAGAAAAAAAATATGAAAAGTCGATTATCTCGAAATCTATCAATATTTTAATAGGGACCATAACACAAAGTCCCGTTAATTTTTCACGTAGAATTCGATAATGCCATAAAAAATATAGGTTTCCAATTAAAAAAATTAAGTTGGTACCTGCCCAGGAAAAACTGAACACCCTGTATATGCAAAGATATTTTCATTTTGTGCAGCTCAGGAAAGTAGGCAACTCTGTTATATCTTTTATTAACCTAGATATTACACACGGTGTATTTTATTAGAGATAAAAAATATTTTCCTCAGTCTTCACTCTTCAGTGATGCAAATATCGCCTGGTTCAAAACACTCGCTATTTGTTAAATATCGAACGTACTTTGGGAAAATTTAGATGAATTGAACTACCACAACAAGCGAGGCATTGTAAAAACGTATGCTCGGTTGAACAATATAAGGACTTAAATTTGACGTATCACGTCACATCAGATAAATATGATGCGTTTATCTGTCCCCCGCTTCCTGTTCAGTCTTTGTTTCATTCGGCAATAAACACGTTTGGGGTATATTTTGCCAGATCATTTCCGTTCGATAAAGAGGCTGAATCCGATAGTAAATATATAGGGTGTTTGCAAACTTTGGAGGGGATACAAATAATCAAAATTATTAAAACTACTAAAATAATAGAATTAGTAACAATAGAAATTGTTATAACTTATTGGGAACCCCTGGAATCGTTCCAGTGTGACATCCTACAAAAAAGGCGTAAATACTGGCGCTGTAAAAGGCATATCAACCGCTTTTTTAACTCGTTTTTTTTAATAAACAGAAAAAATTTGGGTGAATTTGCTTTTTGTAAGAGTCCTACACATCTTTATATAAAAAGATTTGCTATATGCATGCACCAACGCCAAACAGATCCAGAGCTATCGGGATAGTCAGCGGTTCCAAACAGTTTTCATCGTATCAGTGTGGTCAAGTCATTAGGTACTTAGGTAAAAATTTATATTTTCTTTGCAAACAATATTTCTGCCAATCGAGTTTTCACATCTCGCTTTATTTACTCTTCAAATTTGTAATACATACACACAGAGAGCAAAATATTTTGAAATTATTTAAAAAATTACCCTGCAAATTAATTTAATTAATTGCAGCCAAACAATCTGACAAATCTAAAACATTCATGGAGTTAGAATGTGCTGCTTCGTCTAACTTCCCAACTCAAATGGGTTTTAAAGTGGTTGTACAAAGAACATCTCCAAGATGTTAAAATAAGTTTAATTTCTTTGCATAGTTGTAAACATTTCCGAAGGTTTTATGAAATTTTCCTGAGCTTCTACAAACGTAGAAAATCCTTTGTGTGCGTTGTGATGTTAACTTTAGCATAAAAATGACAAGAATGTAGAACGCATGCAAAGCATAGCGAGAAATGCAACTTGATTTAGACGTGGCAGCTTTTAGAAATTTACGGAGCACTGGAAGCACCGTTAATATGCAGACTGTTTACCAAAAACTACGTTTAATTTATATTATAAAGACCGATTTACATTGAGCGACATGTCGCGTTATAACATAAACGACGCAAATGTTTATTAATTTTTTTTATGACCAAACGTTGTATATTAGAAATTAAAAAAGGAATTAAAGCAATACTACGAAAATTTTAAGGATTTCCGCCGTTTCGGTCTTGATTACCATAACCTAAAAAATGTCCCCAACCTCCACTCTAGCTTGATGCGTTTTTGTTTTATTTACTCGCGCCAGTAAATCGCTTAAAGTATAATAACACTAAAAGCAACATTAACCGTAAAATAATATGGCCCCATCATTTGCATTTACTGACTTCGAACGGTACGTCTGATGGCAAACAGTAAATTTTTATACACCCCAGAATAAATATAAAAAGCCCCACCGAGTCAGAAATAGAACTGTAAATGCTCCTTTTATTATAACGGCGCTCGACGACAGGAGTACGATATGAAAGGCGGTGTTTTTATACGTAACGTGAAAAAAATTGAGCCAAGTAGCGGGGGTTAACTACTCTTTCAAATTACACGCGTTGAAAAAGCTCCCCTTAAACATAGTTAAAGTGATATATGAAACGCTTGTCATACGCGAAACGTATGAAGTTCTCATATATGTCACGAACGGTGCAATGTGAGCACCGTGGTAATTTCTGTTCTACTAGAATGTTTGCTTGAAATAAAAGACTTTCAGCAGAACGTAACTCATAAATATACAGGACGCTAATGAACTTATGCCAAATATTTTTGCCACATGTCCATAAAATGTAATTTTAAAAACTGACTTACCTCAACATTACGAGGAGCCACCTTTTAAGAACTGCTGATTTTCATAGAAGATGTTCGATGTACCCACCATTTGCTTGCACACAAGCATCAGTGCGACTTATCCAATTCGCTCGTAGACGTTGCAACATCCTCTCGAATCGTATTATCGTATTTAAGTTTAGATAAAACAATTGAACATCCGTATGCGAATTTTACACACGAGTCTTCTTTTTATTATTTACATTTGTAACTTTTCTATGGGCAATCTAATCTACAAATGTAGGTACTCTTGTGACTATTAAATTTAAATCAAATTGTAATAAAAAAAAAACATTAAATATAACAATTATAAAATAATACGAGGTGTTCTGCTACAAGCTATAATAATACTTTTATCTCATTTAATTCTGTTCGATGTAATATTTTTTCAAAAATCCCACTTCTGATTCTGATTCTGATTATTTTTCTGTTACGCAGTCATTCCTTTCGACTATTAAGTCTGTCATGGATATATTTGATGTATCGCCGAATAACTTAGACAGCGCAGTATCAAGAAACAATTGAAGAGTTTATAGCAAGAGAGCATGTTAAATATTAAAAAAAAAAGTTTATAATAAAAAGTGAGTAATTTTTATTTTATTTAATACACTGTTCAACAGGTACTACCCAATTATAGAACAGGGATTTTACAGACAATAATAAAAGAAGTACATCAATTTCAAACAAAATTAAGAGGAACAAACAAACAAAAATACAAATACATAATAAAAAAGAAGGAAATAAATAAAATCTATACACTAAATAATACACATAAATGAAGATTAAAATTACACATTTGTGTAGCTTTACAAAGCTAACCAACGTGTAGAACCGGTTGTCTTTCAACTTTATCAGCAACCAGGTATTAAAGTGACTTTATAAGGATCTCTGTACGGAATGATTCACAATTTACCCTTAAAAAAATGATGGGATGTGCAACAAACCCATATAAATACCATAGGTCGTTTTGAACACGAGTAAGACTGGTATAAACAATAAACCACAGTAATAGTTAGACCACAGTGATACTTAAAATAAATAGACGTTTGTAAAATCAAAAAGGTTGTGGCTGCCTGAAGCAACGAAGATACATTTTGATGAATTAATACTGTTCGGTCGTCCAGCTGTTAAATACAGGGTGTAACTTTAAGTGGGGGTTAGTTTTTTAGGGGTAGAAGTACGTATTCTCCTGAATAAGAATTTGAAATTATTTTTTTTTAATCAAATAAATAGTCGGCTTAAACCGAGACACCCGGAATTAGCATTATTACGTTGAATTCTTGCACTATCAGAGTTGTCAGTTGTGTTATTTTAAATAAATAAAATAAAACAAATAAAACTAATTTATGTTTTAAAACAATTACATTTGCTGTTTTAAAATACAAACTTAATAAAAAAAATAAAGATACTAATCTGATTGTAATCTGAACTGTACTACTGTCACTGTCACAGTTTAAATTTAAGCAGAATCCCATCATGTTCCGAACGCTTCCGAAGTGAACAGAGATTAGCCACAGCTGAAATGGCATACAGCCTTTCAAAGGCATCATCTGAAAACGGGATGGAAAACGAGTTTGTTAGGTATATTTTTATTTTAGTTTTCGACTTCATCGGTTTATGAGTACCTTTAGATATGGATAAAATTAAGTAGCGCCTCGTAGAAAAAAGACAAAAAAATAGCGTTTTAAAGCTTAAGTGGAACAAATTAAGGGAAAAATAATCACATTCTACCAGCAGCCCATTTACACCCTCAAAATTGAACCCCAAAATTATAATTTTGGGTAAAAATTTACAATTTTTGCTCTCGTTTGAAATTTTTTTTTTTTTCAAATGATACAATTTTTTTTTATAGTTTTTGAGATAAGGAATAAGAGTCCATTGTTTAAATTGAGCTAAAAAAAAATTAGAACCCTTAAATTTACGAATATTTCAGTTTATGAAGTTTTTAGCTCTGATTTCCGCTCTTATGCATCGATTTGCTTGAAATTTGGAAAGTAGGTGGGGAATAGCTCAAGAAACAAAATACACCGTATGCTGATATATATTTTTACCCTGGGGGCGATTTCTACCCTTTGTTGGAGGGGTTGAAAATAAATTTTGTCAAAATAATCCCGAGAATCGATAGAGCAACTAATTTTTAATGGAGTTCTATTTATATTTTTTTGTATGAAAAAATGAATATTCAATTGAAAAATTGAGTTTTTAATCGCAAATAACTCAAAAAGTACTGGTTTATTTGATTTATATTGTATGTAACATTTTTTGCTTGNTATCACTCATTTAATTCTGTTCGATGTAATATTTTTTCAAAAATCCCACTTCTGATTCTGATTCTGATTATTTTTCTTTGATGTATCGCCGAATAACCTAGACAGCGCAGTACCAAGAAACAATTGAAGAGTTTCTAGCAAGACGAGCATGTTAAATATTAAAACAAAAAGTTTATAATAAAAAGTGTGTAATGAAACATTCTGACTTAATTGTGTCAAAAAACTATACATTTTGAGAAAAAAATATATTTTAGTTTGACAATAAGTGTAAAAGTCAATTTTGTGACAAATGTTGTTTTTGCTAGAAACCCTTCAATTGATTTACAACAACAAAAAAATAGTTTTTATGTTTATACTTTCAAAACAATTTTGATGTGAATATGTATCACAATCATTTCAAATGAAATTTAGGCGGACCTATTTTCGAGAAATAGGAGGAGCCCCCAAAAATTGTCGAAATTGTACCACCATGTACAATTCTAACTATAGACCACCATCGATCAATTGTTTTCTTCTGCTTGTTATTGTTTTGTGGTCAGTTCAGAGGTCTATTAGTTTCCAACATTGAGACATTGTTGGGACATATTTCAAGAGTTTGTTAGATCACAAATTAGGTTCGATACAAGTTATGAATTCCAAACTTCCATAAGCAGACAACTATTAATACACAAAATTACGTGACAGTTAATTAATTAAGACGCCACATTATCAAGTACAACGTGCTACAAAACATTTCAAAGTCCCGACAAAGCTAACCAACTTGTAGAACCGGTTGTCTTTCAACTTTATCAGCAACCATGCGTTAAAGTGACTTTATAAGGGTCTCTGTACGGGATGATTGACAATTTACCGTTAAAAAAATGATGGGATGTGCAATAAATCCATATAAATACCGTAGGTCGTTTTGAACATGAGTCAGACTGGTATAAACAATACAGCACAGTAATAAGAGCACTGTGAGACCACAGTGATACTTAAAATAAATAGACGTTTGTCAAATGAAAAAGGTTGCGGCTATCCGAAGCAACGAAGATACATTTTAATAAATTAATACTGTTCAGTCGTCCAGCTACACAATGCTTTTAAATACAGGGTGTAACTTTAAGTGGGAGTAAGTTTTTTAGGGGTAGCAGTACGTGTTCTCCTGAATAAGAATTTGAAATTATTTTTTTAAATCAAATAAATAGTCGGCTTAAACCGAGACACCCGGAATTAGCATTATTAAGTTGAATTCTTGCACTATCAGCGTTGCCAGTTGTCTTATTTTAAATAAATAAAATAAAACAAATAAAACTAATTTATGTTTTAAAACTATTACTTTTGTTGTTTTAAAAAACGAACATAAAAAAAATAAAGATACTAATCTGATTTATATGAAATATGTTTTTTAATCGTTTTCACAAACAACTATGTGTTACTATTTTTATTTATGCAGTGTACGTATTTAATTTGTGAATCTGAATGTGACCTCCGAATCTTAGTGACCTAATTTAGCTGAACTGTACTACTGTCACTGTCACAGTTTAAATTTAAGCAGAATCCCATCATGTTCCGAACACTTCCGAAGGGAACAGAGATTAGCCACAGGTCTACTACTGAAATGGCATACAGCCTTTCAAAGGCATCATCTGAAAACGGGATGGAAAACGAGTTTGTTAGGTACATTTTTATTTTAGTTTTTGACTTCATCGGTTTATGGGAGGGTGTTCGTAAAGTACCTTTGTGTGGTGTAAATATATAACCTTATAAAAGGGTTTTATTTCAGTGTTTAGTAACGATACAACGTCTTTTTGTGTTTTAATTTTCAAAAAGCACAAATCAAGAAAGAGTTGATATGGTTAGAGCCTACTTTTTGTCCGGAGGAAACAGAAGACAATATCAGATGGATTATCCTCACCGTCAGGTACCGAATAAGAAAATGCCTGTAAGATTGTAGAAAAAATACAAAAAAAATTGCGTGTTAAAGATTACGTGGAACAGATTAAGGGAAAAATCACATTTCACCAGCACCCCATTTACACCATCAAAATTGAACCGCAAAAATATAATTTTGGAAAAAAAATTACAATTTTTGTAGTTTTTGAGATGAGGAATAAGAATCCATTGTTTAAATTGAGCTAAAAAAAAATTTAGAACCCTTAAATTTACGAATATTTCAGTTTATGAAGTTTTTAGCTCTGATTTCCGCTCTTATGCATCGATTTGCTTGAAATTTGGACAGTAGCTCAAGAAACAAAATACACCGTATGCTGATATATATTTTTACCCTGGGGGCGATTTCTACCTTTTGTTGGAGGGGTTGAAAATATATTTTGTCAAAACAATCCCGGGAATCGATAGAGCAACTAATTTTTAACGGAGTTCTATTTATTTTTTTTTTAAATGAATATTCAATTGAAAAATTGAGTTTTTAATCGCAAATAACTCAAAAAGTACTGGTTTATTTGATTTATATTTATGTAACATTTTTTGCTTGAAATTAGTTTTTAGTAGTTTTTTTAGTTCAATTTAAACATCTCAAACACTATAAAAAAATGTTTTGTATAATTTGAAAAAAAAAAAAAAATAAAAAATTTCAAACGAGAGCAAAAAATGTAAATTTTTTTCTAAAATTATAATTTTGGGGCTCAATTTTGAGAGAGTAAATGGGGTGCTGGTGAAATGTGATTATTTTTCCCTTAATCTGTTCCACTTCAGCTTTAAAACGCTATTTTTTTATATTTGAGTTTTCTGTTAAATTACTTGTGAACTCAAGTACTGTTTCATAATCTATCTTGTTTAAAAGCACTAAGTTTTCGCTTATGTGGGAAGATAGGATTCCTGGCAAAGAGCCACTCAACAAAAGTAACACGCCGAAGAGGCGGTCTCACGGCGCTCGATGTAGAAATTTACTTTTTAATCAAATTATCTACTTTTTCTTTAAATTGTGAGATTTGACAACAAAGCACAGCCCAACTGAACATGCGTTGAGACTAACTCGTGCTGTTGTTTAAGGTCACACTAGCTTGTTCAGCGGCAAGGTATGAAAATTACTAAAGAATGATTTAAAAAAAGTTTGCATGACAGAATTTGAAAAAATAAACTATTGATACGTGTTGCTAATCAAAGGTCAAAGTTACGCTTTACACGCTACACACATTTTTTTCTCAAAATGTATAAATACTCATTCAGTGCCCATTCCGATGTACAGGGTAGGAAAGTACCGATGGTCTATCTGAAGTTACGTGAGAGCGATAAAGTAAGACAAAGAAATCCATGTGATAGACAAGAATGGGTATAGTGAAGGCGTCTAATAGTCACCGCCCATTTCGCCCTTCCACAAATAAGAAGTGGATCTTATTTGTGGAAGGGCGAAACGGGCGGTGACTATGAGACGCCTTCATTATAGCCATTCTTCTCTATCGCATGGATTTCTATGGCTTACTTTATCGCTCTCACGTAACTTCAGATAGACCATCGGTACTTTCCTACCCTGTATATCATACCTGTTATCAATTTACAAAATTTAAGGGAAAAGAAAAATTATAAACAAACGCAAATGTAGAAACTGATATTACTGCAAACGCTTCTAATGTAGCAAACAGAGCAGTTTTGGAGGAAAGAAATAATTATTTATGTTTCTTTTTCATAAACACTAGAAAAGAATACTCAGTTTTCGATAGATGAGAGGATTTCTAGCAACGTACATTTCTATTAAGCATTTCCAGCGCCGGATTAATCAGGAGGCCAGCGGGGGCTGTAGCCCCGGGTCCCACAGGTTCCGGGGGCCACACATGCTATTGGAAAAATAAAAAAAAAGACTAATGAACGGTAATAAAAATACTTAATTTCTAATGCTATTTTTTACCTGAACAAATCATTTTCATTGGAAATGTATGTTGTATTACATACAAAATTTAATATTAAGAAAATAGCATACTAAATTAATTAATTTAAAAGGATTTTTGCTTCCTCATAAAGGAAGTTTAAGAGGGCCCCTTCCCTTCAAGCCCCAGGCCCCACCTAGGCTTAATGCGGCGCTGAGCATTTCCGTTATTTTTTAGGAAACACTCTGTATATTTGTGTTACGCAATGCTACTAGCACTTGATACATTTACAAAATTATAAGACAAACGTCTAATTCGAAATGAAACTGAAGCAAGCCCTTCGAACGCCTACTAAATACTCGTAAGTGTCCTCAAGACCTGATTGCGAGGTAGAAAACAGGCCGGCCGGCCCTGACAGAAACACATGTCGCTTTCCCTGCGAAAAGCAATTAAAAATGAAGTTACGGAGTTCGCAAGGAAGTATCGACTTTCCCCTAACAATGCCGGCATAAATACAAAAGGAGGACGATTTCTGAACGGACTGTGTGTGACGAAACACGTGAGACGCACACATCTCTGGAGTTTTAATTGATTTTAAGGCTATTAGCGCTCATTTGGCCGATGGGAACATCTGCCGCCGCCGGGAGAGCAGGAGAGTGAAGCGTTTTAGGTACTTTATTTAATTAAGTCTTATGTTCTCTAAGTGATTACGGTCGCAGGGTGTGAAGAAAGTCTTTTAATTTACCTGCACTAAAATAATTGCTCGTAATAGCGAGGAGACAGTCGACACTGCGGCTGATGTCAAAAACGAAGGAGACGGGGAGGAACTCTTTTATTTGGTTCGTTACAGTCTTATCGAGTTTTTTCAGGTGTCTTCTCTTTGTTATGATTTATGTAGTTTTCGAGGCGACCTGACAAATTATAACAAACAGGCTTAAGAGAAGGGAAAGCCAGAAAAACGTTACAATCTCTCGAATAATATTTTTTTTTCAGAAAAGGGAAAATAAGGTAATTACGACATATAAGACAAAAATGCAAAAAATTAAAAATTTTATTATATGAACAGTGGCGGAACTTAAAAGTTTGGGCCCCTTTCATCAATGATTTTGTTGGCACTTTATTTAAACTAGCATTTCTAATCAAACATCTTATTTGAACGAACAATTTGAAAGTTATTTAAATTCAGTTAAAGTGCTTCGTAACCATGGGCGTAGCTAGGATTTTTGCTTGGGGTGGGCCCAGGTCTGCAAGCTGACACCTCTAAAAAAAAAACTTACGCAATCAGTGACTTACCAATGTAAATATCAAAAACTAAACATCTTTTCGTTTGATTCTAAAAAAAAGGTCATGCAGTCAGTGACTTACCGATATGAGAAAGATGACATTATTGGGTCTTTTTTCCTGGGATGGGCACCAGGCTTTCTGGGGTGGTTCGTCCACACCCCTGCCCCCCTAGCTGCGCCCATGTTCGTGACGGTAATAAATATAAAAAAATTGTACCTCGGGAATTTTTAAAATAAAAGTACATGAAAGAGTTTTTTTTTTCTCAGCAACACTATAGAGTTAAAAACAGTGATTGAGTGTCTCGAAAATTCGATGGCGTCGAATTTCTGCGATTCTTAGAGATAGTTATTAATCGTAACCCAGCCATAAGAAGGAAATTCCCAGTTTTTATGCGAAAAATATTATGAAAAAAGTTGAAATAATTTCAACCATTTTAAATATTTCCTTGATTTTTTACATAACTCTGAATTGACATATCTATAAATAGTGCGGATACCATACTCTAACTTTGATATTACAGAATTTTTCCACAAATTATTGACTTTACTATTATTTGTACCCAACCAGCAAACAGTTAACAAAAAATAAAATTTAAAAATTAGTTAAAACGAAAAGTAAGCCAAAAATCGTAAAACTGATATTTTTAAAGTTGGTATTACAAAACCAACAAATTTAAAAATAATTTAATTTCCTATACCGTGTGTAGATAGACTAATACCTGAGAAGTCACGAAAACTATACGAATTTAAGTACAAACAATTCGACATTTGGTGTGTTTCGAAAACGAGATGTGTTTTCAGAAACGGCAAAAAATATAAAACAATCGAATCTTTGGTCAAAATATTCCCTGGTGAAACCTTTGCTAATAGCCGAAAAAGATATCGATCTTAAACAATTTTCTAAGCTTATCTAAAGGGTTTGAGTTGTCAAAATTTCTTATTGAAAATTGTGTTGAAAATTGAAAAAAGTAGATGTACGCGTTGCTAAAAATGAATAATCAATGAAATACTGATGTTCTTTACTGATAGATCTTTCATAGACCTTTCAGCTGAAATCATGTAATAAAAACGACCAATAAAAGCTTTTATTTTTTTCCAACGGAAATTAAGTAAAAAACTGTTATTTCCGACATAATCGTAGATAAACCAAAAGAGCATTTTTACTATAGAACGAAATTTTAAAACAAGTGGCACCCTTTTAATAGATATAACGCAATATTTATTCTTTTCTTATACAGGGTTACAACTTTTTTATTATCCAATACAGGTATCTTTATTATTTTAAGAGATACAAAAATGATTTAATTAGCAAAAATGTGTAGAATTATGCAGATCACGGATCTGTTTTAAATTTAGAAAATTCCTAATAGTTCCGAAGATACTCGAATGAAACCGATTTTCTGCAGTTTTTTTTTAGTAGTAATTCACTTGTTTTTCAAAATTTTAGGACAAAAATGTGTAGTCTGATATTAAATGATGTGAGGAATCAATTTTTGCTGTCAGTATTAACATATCCCTACAAATGTGTGCTGAGCGATAGTTCACTTTTGTCTTTGTTATGGACGCCATATTGAATTTTTTTTCATTAGAAGAAAAAGCAAATTCTCTCTATAACGTTGTATAAGTTATGGGGTTTCCATAAATTAATTAATTTAATATTTCTAATTTTTAAACACATCATTTAATATCAGATTATATATTTCTACCTTAAAATTTTGAAAAACGTGAAATTTGACCAAGAAAAAAAGAAATAGCATAAAATCGGTTTCCTTCGAATATACCGGGTGACCACGAGATTACTACCCAGGCTCTAGCTTAGTCACGAAAAAAGATATCGATTTCAAATTTTGGGCATGCGTATCATTGAATTTGATGGAAAATTTAATAATAAAAACAACTGACAGTCACTTCCTGTTTGACCGGAAATGCCCTAATCTTTGTTATTTCATATGGAACACCCTGTATATTATTTTTGATTTCAATTCTGCTGAAGAAACTAACACTAAAATATGTATTATGTCCTATACCTATCTTTGACAGTTTCCGAGAAAATCGCGCTTTAAAATGTCAAATGTGTCATTTATAAAATCCTTTTGAAAGAAAACAAACGAAGAAAGGGACAAAGTCATATGATATCTTTAACTTATTTTAGAAGTACTAAAGTATGATATCATAAAAATGTCGCACTTCCGGCACATCCGGAAAATACCGGAAGTCATCTTTAATAGCAAGTAACTGCAATAATTTTAATGGGATGCCCTACAACTAATTGAGAATTCATATTCTACAAGCAATTTCGAATCATTTTTATGTACACTTCCCTATACCCAAAGTTCGGAGTTTTTGAGATATTAAATGTTTAATGTAAAAATGTCATCTGAACGATGCATAAATGGAAAACGATATAATCAGTCAATGCATAGATCAGAGGTGCCTAGTTTAGTTAAATGCAACTTTTTGATGAATTTTTGTGTATTGATTATCAGGAAACCACTTATTGAGCATGCTCCTCCAGCAATTTTCCCAAACATATCCGCAAAATCCGCATCTTTCTTATTATGTCACTTGTAAGTTTCAGCCCCCTCCCCAAATGTCTCCTGCGCGCGCCACTGCCCCATGGAACAAAATATTTCGTCCGGAACATCCATCACCGCCGATTTCCCCGATATAAATCCATCATACCGGCCGAAACTAGCCAAATTCTTCCTTCGGTATCGGCACTAAAACCTCTACTTTCAGTTCGAATCCTCCGGGCTTCTCACTGTTTATACAAACTATTTACACTTCCTACGTTCGGGCCGAAGTGTCCGCACCCCCCTTAAAAAAAATCTCCGCCTCGCCCGGGAAATCCCCAGGGTAAACACGAGGAATGCCATTCGGTGTGAAAATAAGGCGCGAGTGGATTTCTAGCGGTTTCCGCTTTAAACAAATCAACGAATAAAATCAAGCGAGCTTAAAATGTGGGTACTTAAAAAATGTACGTGCTCGTAGACTCCAGTGGAGTCACTTTAAGGGCGCGCGCGCGCTCTAGTGGCTCATTAAGGAAGCTCTCGTCCGCGTTCGGAACGGCGACGCAAAGGGGAGAAAAGTAAGCAGAGACTAAAGTAATTATTTCTTAGCCACAGTATAAATCTTAAATGTGCTTAAAAAGGGCTGAAATTAACCCAGAGTAGAACTCCTTAAAAAATGTATTCTGTAGTTCGTGTGATTTACGGATGTACTTTATTGCAGAAAAAAATGTAATTACATTAAAAATACACACTGATCATCAAATATAACAAAATGTCATGCATACAGATTTATTTATTTACTAAATTTATTTGTCCAACAGTGAAATCGCCAATTAGTGAGCTATCAAGAATGATTACAAGTGACGTAACCGCCAATGTTAGGCAACCAACATTGCACGATTGGTACTGTCAACTAAAAATCTTAGCGTTATCAATATTAATGATTCATTTACAGTGAACCATGACAAACCTTTACATCTTCGCTCGGGGTAATGTGATCGCTGATTGGTTGAACAGAATGTCATAAAAAATTACACAAATCACCACCAGGTGAAACAGAATGTTGTGTTTTAACATAACATGGTTCTGGTCAAAAATGGCAAAGGTAATACTTTAGTTTTTCTTCTCAGAAACAATTAGATATTGCAAACTAGGTATATTTTTTGACATTTTTCACAATGTTAGTTTATTTATTTATTGATCCCCACAATCGATAAAATCAAGATTACCATGGAACCAGTGCAGATTTATGCAATTATTTTATTATGAAAAAAATACTATATTATGCAGGGTGATTCATAACATTAAAAAAAATTGGGAATGGATGCATAATGACAAACGGAGTCAATATCGTAATTTCTTTTTTTATAAAATCCTTATAGTTTCCGAGAAAAAAATTATTGAAATTGTAGTATTTTCAACCCTTACACCGTTGGGCTACTGGAGTCTCCAGCGTTATTCGCGAAGTGCGCTGTGCGCAATGAGCTCCCTCCCCACGTAGCCTTAGGCGATTCCGAATACTGAAATCCGATGTTAGTATTAACGTTTTTGCGATAGTGTTTACATTAGTTTTCCAGGTGTCAAAAATGGCTTACGAGTATAGGCAACTCGGAGTTGATGGATATCGTTTTTATTTATGGTGAATCAAGACAACGTTTGCGTTATGGTGAAGCATTTGTGTTACGGTGAAGCAAGACAACATTTGTATTAGTTCGTAAAAACTGGATAAGACAGGCCTAAAAGTGTTTACACATCGGTGGACAAAATTTTGAACAGTTGTAACATCAGGTATGTCGAATTATTTTATTAATTAAAACTACAAATTAATTTTATTAATTTATAATAACAATAGCGGCAAAAGCAGTTGAATTTGCTGACATAAAATAGGTTTTATAAAATTTTACTTATCTCTTTTTTTTGATAAGTTCTGAATAACCCTGTGTAAGGTGTTTTATGATGAACCTATTGTGTTCGGAAGAAGGAAATTTTTTTTAAATAAGCTTTTTTATGAAGGCATACTTTTATAGTCGGCTAAAAGTACTAATTTGCTTAGTCTAGAACAGGATGAAGATATTATAAAACACATCTTTCATAGCAATATATATTTTCTTAGAAAATTTAAATACTTAATTAGTAAACGTAACAGCCCACAGCAACAGTAAACCTACGTACTGGTTCCATGACAATCTTGACTAAATGCAGCATCAGTAAATATACCAAAATATTGCTCAGACTATCGAAACAAATACATATATGACATGTATAGAATATTGTAATAAAAAAAGAGAAATCCAAAGAATGACAATTATATAGGGAGTTGCATTAAAAAACAAAAGTTTGGTTTATATCCTCGAAAATGAAAATTAATTTTTGTTTCTCTTAAATTGCAAAAAAAATGCCTAAATCTTTGTGGTCCTATCATTTTTTCCTAAATAGAAAGAAAAATGACAAGGGAGTAGAAAGTTATGTGAATAGCACTAAACAGTTGTGACCAAAGATTTATCCAAAATAGGTCCCGGAAATGATCATTTCTGGTGTTTAAAAATCATACCCTTGTAACCCCGTCCTTTCAAAGAATATTTCGTCTAAACTACGGATTATGCCATAATATCCTTCAGGACCAAAAGTTGCCGTTGTTACACTTTGCATCATAGTCTTATCTAACACGTTTTTATTAACTCCAAAACAAAGGACATACACTTGAGGCGTGACTTGATTGTTCTCAATCTAGTAGAAGCTTGTACTGCCCTGAAATTTTGAGGTAATTTTTACATGGAAAATAACCTTCCAATCTACCTTTAAAATGTTGGCATATCCAGTAATGAATCACTCAAGCCATATTTTGCTTTTTGTTTCAAATCCAACATTTATGGTACAAAACCAAAGCTATTTTAAACTTTCAAAGCACTTTCTTTGATATATGAATTACCACAATAAGAGAAAAAAACGCCAATACTTTTTACTAATAGAGGACTTCAGAGGGAAATCCAGAAACACATGCTAACGGCACAGGTATTTTGCCCATCTATACCACGTTCGTAGATATCGGTTTAAAATGCAAATTCCGTAAAACCCATTTCCAGGCCGTTTGCAAACCTGCCACGGGCATTAAGCCAGGATAAAAACTCATTTTTCAGGGAGTTTCAGGTAATCGACGGACGCGTCCTTTGAAATAACCGTTATCAGTTACGCCCGACAAATATGTATTTAATATGACAGCGTTTTTCTTCTGGTTCGGAAATTTAAATGCTAAACGACAGTGGCATAACACGGGACTGCAAAGTGGGAAAAACTCAAATACCTGTTTCAAAAGGTAATATGCATAATTAACAATTTTGTACGATAACACATACAAAGTGTTCCAAATATTAATAAGACACAAAGCAAAAGAGAAAGATATATAAAATTTTTAGAAAGGTCTCGATGAATTGCTTTGGATTTGAGGGTTTACTGGAACGAAGAAAAACTTCCATACTTACACTTGGTGGATAGAAAAAATTAGTCAGACTTTTTTTCTCTCCATATATCCATAATATATAGCCATAATTTATTTTGCCTTCGACTATCAGACCGGCAAAATGAAAATCTAAACTTTTTAAGTAACGTGCTATTTACACACTAAACCAAAAAGGTAGAATATTTGAACCGAAACTCCTACTAAGCCACTGGATGGGTGCAGAAAAAATACAATTGAGGTAATGCCATTCCATAGCTGTATTAAATTTTAGAGAACGGTGTATATAAGAAGCAAAATTGCACAATCATCTCGAGGAGCTACGCTTCGTCTTGTAGGATGAATTTAAAAAATGTCACTGTTGTTTTATCAAAATTCGTACGGTACACAACATCTCAATTATGTGTTTGTCAGTTTCTCGAACATCGTGACTCATACCATACAACTCAAATAAGTAAATAAATAAATAGAGTTAGGAGGGATTATAAACCAAAACGTGTTCTATGTTTCAAATGCGACAAGCCAGGAACGAAAAAAAATAGCATAAAAAATGGTCTGCGAATATGTAGCGAATGTTTTTTTTTTGGTTCACTTTTTTACGGTTTCTCCGTCGCTTTTCAAGGTATTTCAATGAGACTTGGCATTGAAGAGTTTTTTGTATAATGAAATGCACTATTGAAGTGAATGTACAGGGTTAGTCACTATAATCTGAGTTTATTCTTGAAATTACAAAAAAAGTTTTTAATACAAAAATTTTAGCTCTGTTTATTAATTTATATATAATACAGTATTAGAAAAAACAATTGAATAATGGAAACTACTTAATTAGCGAAATTTTATATTTTTAAATGGAACACCCTATATATTAGTGTATACACAGCTTCATTAAATTTTTCTCTTTTCAAAAATATATAATATGTTACTGTTTGATTCAGGACATTTCGAGATATTTCAGTTTAAAACTATTTTTGAAAAAACAGGAGGGAAAATGTCTGACGGATCGCAGTGGCTAAGGACGAGGTACGCGAAACAAAGAAATGATTTTGGCAGAAGTTTATTTATCATCATTAATTTATTTCTTGTAACAAACTATTTTTAACAAAGAAATAATGTATAGTGAGAACGAAAAATTTGAAATTATCCGTTTATTTTACAAGAATAATAATAATGTGAATGCAGCGCGCGCCGAGTATGCTCGTTTGCATCCCGGGTTTCCAAGTCCATCTCAAGCTGCGTTTTACGACATTGAGCGACGCTTTAGAGAAACAAAATTTCTTGGAAGACAGAAACGAAGAATTATTCCAAATGAAGAATTAGAACTAACTATATTACTATATTTTCAAGGTAAGCATATATTCAATCGAGGTTTACCATGGTAGTAAATTCAAATACTAAATTATTGTAGAAAGGCCACAAGATTCCACAGTAAATGCTTCAAGACAGTTAGAAATAAGCCAGAGTAAAATTATTAGAACGTTACATAAATATAAATACCGCCTCTATAAAACTATGCCCGTCCAAAAGCTCATCCAAAATTAAAAAAATCAGCGATTAGAGTACTGCAGAGAAATGCTGCGCTTGAAAAATGGCGACCTAAACTATTTTGAAAATATTTTATGGACTGATGAGGTGACTTTTACAACAGCTGGCATTTATTATAGAAAAAAATACTCATACCTAGGCAAATGAAAATCCTCACTGTAATAGGGAAATTCCAATTCAAGGACGCACATCGTTTAATTGTTTGGTGCGGCATATTGAGAAATAGAATCATTGGAACACCTGCCGCTGATCAACTATACCAATTTAAATTGGCACCAAGACCCTCCGCATAGAACCAGAACAGTACGAAATTACTTAAATAATAGGTTTGATTTGTGGATTGGTAATGGAGGAAATATTCAATGGCCTTCAAATAGCCCAGACCTTACACCCTTGGACACTTTTCTGTGGGGTTACTTAAAAAACGAGGTTTATAAGGAAACTAGTGTAAACTTAGATGAACTAAGACATAAAGTTTAAGTGAATTTAATTCCCATTTCATACTAAATGCAGTTCTTAAAATTAATGAGGATTATACGAAGTGAATCAATAATAATAGCGGTCACATTGAGCATCTGTGACCATTTTTTTGAATTGAAATATGTCGAAAAATCCTGAATCAAACAGTAACATATTATACATTTTTGAAAAAAGAAAAATTTAACGAAGCTAAGTATGCACCAATATATAGGGTGTTCCATTTAAAAAAAATAAAATTTCTTTAATTTAGTAATTTTCATTATTCAATTGTTTTTTTTAATATTGTATTATATCACGCGCGTGCGACGTAATATATTTCATTTTGCAACTAAGGCTAAAAAATAGAAAACTTTCCAGTTTGCAATTTTGAAATTAAAAAAAATGATAGATTTCAATGTATTATTATGAAATCTACCACGAAAAAAATCAGTGCGATAGTGGAAGATACTCGGGATCGTCCAGACTAATAATTAGTTAATTTGTTTATAAGGCCATAACTTGTAAACTATTCAACTTACCGATTCCACATTTCGTGTGAGTCATTAGACAGTGATAAGGAAGGAGAGGATGCGATGCCAAAACGTTCTGGTAATAATAAAGCAGTTTATAAATGTTTAATTCAAAACTCATAAATAAACTTCTTAATAACTTTTGATTTAATCAATATTTTTTGACGCTCGAGGACTAGTTTTGTAGGTCTTTTGAAGACGAAAAAAAAAAGTATTTTACTGTTTTCTCGTGGAAATGAACGGAAAAAAGTTATAAGCGAAAAACGTGAATTTACGAAAAAGTTGTACAATTAACCACCCTGATTTTATGATTGTGGAAACTAATATGTTATTGTACATAATATTTAGCATCTATAGTGATAAATTCAGCCTGCCGAAACAAAAAGTCGCGTTCAACTCTATATTCCCTGGTCTACATAAGAAAAAATGTTAAACCAACTGTCAAAGTTTGTCATAGAGCTTGTAGAACACCCCGTATTTATGTTATTTTTTTTCTTCAGTATTCCTCAAGCATGTCTGATTGAATTTCCAATTCGATATAAGCGTTTCGAAAATTCTAAAATTAGAGAATCGTAAAATGCCATAATAGACCTTTAAACAGCATTCATTCTAAAAAAAATATATATACAATGTCGGAAATCTTACGAGGCAATACGGGCGGAGAATAAGTGAGAAAAAAATGCAAATTGTATTTGGCTTGCAAATTAATAAATCCGTGTCGGGCAAATCAAAACGGGAAATTGAAAAATCTTTGTAATACTTTTCATCTCGGGCCCTCTTAAAAACCGCCAAAGGAAATTCAATTTATTCTACACCGTAAAAAATGTCGACACGATTTGTCGAATGAAAATTATTAAACGTTTCGTCAGAAGTTGCGAATAATGGTTGCTTATTAGATCATGAATAAATTTTCCTAAAATAGCAACATTAACATATTATTTCTTAGTAAATTATGAATGAGATGGTATGGACAAAAAAGGTTTGCAGTTATTAAGGCCACAAACGTCATCATAATCGTCATTGTATAGGCCCTTGTAAAAGTAACTTTTTGCACATACGAAACTGTTACTTTTGACACGATCGTAGATACACATATTTTTAATTATTCGTTTACAATGAACAATGACAAACCGTTACTTCTACGCTCGAGATAATGCGATCGCTGATCAAACGAAATTCTTCCTTTCATATTTTTAAATGTTAAAAAATAACCAAGCTGTTTGCTTGGGTTAAAGTCCATTTAATTCGTGTTTCCCCACATTCAACTACTTTTTTTTAATCTTCCGAGGGACTACTTCGCATCTATCGGCTTAAATTTCCCAAAGGCGAGCGAGCGAAAAAGTTCTTGATTAAAAACATACTACTGAGCTCGTCTAACATTTAGAAATTTTATCCCACTTGCCTTCAAATCAATTTTCAGGATAGCCTTTCAAAACACCAGCGTTCATGTAATTACGAGAAAAGGATTTCTTTTAGTAAAGGCTTATCAGACCCTAAGGGCGAATATATCAAAGAATTCGCTTTTTGAAGAACTATTTAAAAAACCGCCGAGCTAACGGCACTGCTGACGAAATTAAAGATTAAATTCCCTTGTAGACCAGGGTCGATAATTTTTGAAACCAAAAAAAATTATATGTATTTTGTATGTTTGTTGTTCCCCTGAATTTAGCACTGGTTTTTTGGAATAGGCAAACACGGCTTCTTATTCTACATAATATTTGGATTTTTTTTTGTACAATAAAATAGATGACTTCAAATACAAACGCCTCGAATGATCTACTGCCTGGACTATAACCGTTTTCCAGTAAGTAACTAAAATAAGGAAATATCCGTATTCTTTCAAGCTTTTTTGTAATTTAGACCAGGGTCGATAATTTTTTGAAACCAAAAAAAAATATAGTATAATATAGTATAACCAAAAACTTGATTATTTGAATTTTTCACATAAATTTTGGGGTTATGTGAAAAAAGTGTAAATACAAAAGTTGTAGATCTTTTTATTACCTACAACTTTGCTATTTAATTTTTTTCCATAAGACTTGTAGTTTTTCCGGAAATCAAGCTTAAAAACTCACCCCCTCCCGACCTCAGATCGCCCGCAAATTATTTTTCTTTTCATTTCTGTTATATTCTCTTCCTTTTCCAATGGGTTTCATCCTACTATAATTTTTTTTCCAATTTTTACCATTTTTGAAGGCTTAAGCACTGGTATATTTATTTCACAGATCTTTCTTTTTTAGTTAATATACAGGGTGTTTCATAACTCTACCGTGGCACGTGTAGAGCAAATCATGTACCAAATTTGATTGCTCTATGTTAAGACATTGCTGAAATATTATTTATTATTTTTCAAAATTTAACACTCATCTTCAGAGGCCAATATTTCTTCAACGGTACACCTAGAAAAAAACGTTACATACCAAATAGGCATACTTTAAAACTCTCTACACGTGCCTGTTCTGTGTTGGTAGAGTTATGAAACACCCTGTATATACTACGAAAGAAAACACCCTTTCTGATTCCATTTCCTACAGAAGTAATAATGACGCTGTAAAAATAGGTGCTTGAGGGAAATGATACGTTTTTTTGTAATTCCATTTGGATACCTCTGGAATATTAACGATACCGTTAAATTTTTACAGTAAAAGCTCTGAAGGAACTCTGGTGAATTCTAAGTAAATGAAAATTGAACATTCCATAATGGTAGGCAGGTTTTATTTTATAAAGAAACAAAATCTGAAACTGTAAATAAAATATTGCAAAAATCAGAAGTGGGACAGACATTGCTCGGGCATTTAGAAGTAATCAGTAAGCGGTAAATTTTATTTACTTACAACCGTGCAGTAGAAGAGATTATTTATATAAAAAATGTGCTAGAAAATTCCATGGTTTGCCTAGATGGGTTCGAAAAGTTTTACTGCATCGGAAACGATAAGAGGTACGAAGTAGCTTAAATGGGGGCAAAGTTGCGTAATCAGGGGACCAACATTATGCCTCTAAAAAATCAAAGCTAACATGATTAGTTTTCGAAATATTTGAAAAAAAACAAAATTTTGTAAATCCATTTTTGTTTAATTTCAGCCTTGTTTGAGGAGATATTGAAAAAAGAAGAACACTTTCTCTTGGCCACTTTTTGCCCTCTATCGAATGGTATAATCAATTTTTATATGTAACGTTTCGTCTCTCCAGGACCATCATTAATTTCCTTTTTTTAAATACGACCCTGGAAATTTTATTACATTTTTTGCAAGCCTTCATGATCCCCATTACATTACTGCCTCAACCCGAACCAGATTCAGACGTTTTGACTCGAAAAATTCATCTTCAGTGTATTCGTTCCAAATTTATCTAAATTTTTTATTTAAATTTCTTTGTTTATTGAATTATCGTACACTGTAAGTGTCGTTAGACCCTGTGAAATCCATCTAGTTATTTAAACTATTACCACCACGCATCAAAATTCAAACAAATTCCGATCTATTTTTTTCAAGATATTCATACAAAAACATCTGACATGCTCTTTCACAGTTGCAGTTACATGTATAATAAATTCCGATAATATTAGGCTGATATTCATTTTTAACCTTTGCCAAAACGAAAATGTTTTTGAACATTTACTGAAATTTTTTAAAGAATAATATTCAGTTGGCGTTTTGGTTGTTCATATGCATTTTTAAGAAATAATTTATCATAATCAAATTAAAATTGGAATAATGTTTTAATTTTGACGCAACAACTTATTGAGTTATGTATGACCACTTACTTACAGTGTACTGAAGATGAATTTTTCGAGTCAAAACGTCTGAATCTGGTTCGGGTTGAGGCAGTATAGTATTGGGGATCATGAAGGCTTGCAAAAAATGTAATAAAATTTTTAGGGTCGTATTTAAAAAAAATGAAGCTGAAGATGGTCCTGGAGAGACGAAACGTTACATAGGTATAAGAATTGATTATGCCATTCGATAGAGGGCAAAAAGTGACCATGAGAAAGTGTTCTTCTTTTTTCAATATCACCTCAAACAAGGCTGAAAAGCAACAAAAACTGATTTCCAAAATTTCGTTTTTTTTTTCAAATATTTCGAAAACTAATCATGTTAGCCTTGATTTCTTAGAGGCATAATGTTGGTCCCCTGATTACGCAACTTTGCCCCCATTTAAGCTACTTCGTATCTCTTACCGTTTCCGAGATCCCTGTAGTGAGAAGCGAATTTGTAACAGCCTGTATATGACTAAATTTATTTATTTTTCTTCAATATTACATGCTTGACGACGTAGACACACGCTAATATACGACATTTTTTTTAAATAAAACTCCTACGCTTTTACGAAAAACGTATAAGTCAAAGGAATAATAAGGGGACGGTAAACATAAAAATCTCAAATTTGTCAATGCAGATGTACAAGTAGCGGAGATTAACGACATGAATAGACAGAGAGGGGAAGAGACTTCAAACAGACGCGAAATTGTGGTATCAATCAGACGTTTCAAGCGAAATTATTTCACGGCCCAGCTGGCAAAAAATGTAGGAACATGCAACTTTGTCTTTATTACTTTCGCGACTTTATACAAAAGAAGCGAAAACTGTTTTATAGGCAAGTCAATGGGTTGGGGGGAGGGGGGAAACTTCTAATAAAAGCTTCTGCCGGGGGGGCTTTGTTTATTAAAAACATTTGAGCGTCGGCTCTTTATTTGTTCTTTGTTTTACATTAGTCATGAAGAGAGATCGTTTGTTATAGGCGAGCGGTTCACCCCTAAATAAAAGGCATGAACCGACTAAATTTTTAAAACAAAAACCTACAGCATGAAACTTTTTTTATTTTATAGTGTATTTTTTTGATAATTTACATATTTTTTTTATATTTTTCGGAGTGGTCAGTTATAAACAAAAGAGTTGTGAAAAAAAAACTACTCGTCGAATGGCTTTGAAAGTTTTTTATTGTAAAATAGACCAAAATAAACAGTTTTTGTTTTGACAAAAATTCGAAAAATGCATCGTTTCCGAGATATTTACAATTTAATGTGAAAAAAGTGACGAAATCGACAAATTTTCGGAATTTTTTTTTTCAAAAACTACTGAACAGATTTTAATTCTAAAAAAGCATAATAATCGGCAGATTTTCTACTTTCAGATATAATTTTTTTGGTATGGGTCAATCATTTTATTGAAGGTCTAAAGCGAGTAATAAAAGTTTTTTAAAGAAAATTATGATAACACTTCAAATTAAAATTTTCTTTTGACAATATCTTGTATTAGATTATATTTACAATAAACATTATTATGATTTTTTAAATCGATATATGTTAACAGTACAAATGTTAAAAGATTTCGTTTGGTTTTGTAGCCGGAGTAAGGTTTTTGCAAGTAATTAGTAAAATTTAAATATTCGATTTTTGGTTTTATAAATGGCTAAAATTAACTTGAAAATTATACCAAAACTAAACTAAATAAGCTTTTTAAATCGTAAAATTAACCTAATAATAATAATTGACCTAGCGGCCTCGAAAAATAAAAAAGTTATTGGATAATTTATTGTACAGGATAATTATTTTATTTTTATTTTACAAAAATATTAAGAGCAATAAAAGTATGTTAATATCTTTTTTATTTAATTTTTAAATAATAAGTTTTTCGTTATTTTCGACTAGTTCTTGAGTTGAAATAAGCGTTCCATCATCAATTTCGCATGGAACATTCTGACATTCATCTGAGCACGCATAGACTGTTCAGTAGTTTTTGAGAAAAAAATTCCGAAAGTTTGTCGATTTCGTCACTTTTTTCACATTAAATTGTAAATATCTCGGAAACGAAGCATTTTTCNTTATTTTACAAAAATATTAAGAGCAATAAAAGTATGTTAATTTCTTTTTTATTTAATTTTTAAATAATAAGTTTTTAGTTATTTTCGACAAGTTCTTGAGTTGAAATAAGCGTTTCATCACCAATTTCGGATTCGGAACATTCTGACATTCATCTGAGCACGCACAGACTACACAACATTCCAGGTTCGATGACAAACAGTTACAATTTTTCGTAGAACATTTTGCACTACATGAATATTTTTGAAGCGTATCTAATGCAGTTTCTCCTTCGAAATAATTAAAATCCAAACAACCATTTTCGATTTTCCATACATGTGTCAATGGATCAAAAGTTACAATTTCACTATTTGTAGACTGTTTTTTTTACTCGCTTTAGACCTTCAATAAAATAATTGACATATATACCAAAAAAATATAACTTAATTCTTAAAGTAGAAGATCTGCCGATTATTATGCTTTTTTATAATTAAACTCTGTTCAGTGGTTTTTGAGAAACAAATTCCGAAAGATTGTCGATTTCATCACTTTTTTCACATTAAATTGTAAATATCTTGGAAACGAAGCATTTTCCGATTTTTTGTCAAAGGACAAAATGTGTTTATTTTGATCCATTTTACAATAAAAAAGAGTAATTTTTTTACAACTTTTTGTTTATAACAATTGACTGACCACGCCGAAAAATATAAAAAAAATATGTAAATTATCAGAAAAAGATACTTTATAAAATAAAAAAAGTTTCATGGTGTAGGTTTTTGTTTTAAAATTTTAGTCGGTTACGTTCATTTAGAAACATCTTTATAGGGGTGAACCGCTCGCCTATTAAGAGAGAAATGAACATTTTCAATCCGGATATTGTTAGAAAAAGATGCTTCTGATAAAAAATATAGACTTAGAATAAAAATGTGTATGTTGTATATGTAAATACCGTAATTTAAGCCTCTTCATCACATACACGTATGAACAGTTATCAAAGTGTGACTAGCAGGATAATTCGCAGCGACACTAGATCGCGAATCAACACTTGTCAAATTAATTGCATTCGATATCACGTGCCCTCTGTTAATTAATAGAGCGAAGTTCACGCTAGGTGTTACGTAGGAGGGGTGGAGTAAAGGAAATTGAAAAATTTGAATGCAGCTATTCCACCAGCCAACCCGATTAAGGTGTGCATAACTTATTTTTTAGAAATTCTAAAAGCAAGATTTATTAAAAAATCGAGGTTTTCAATTGTTTTGTGCAATGTTATAGATTTATATGTAGAGGTGATGCTAATACATAGGCGTAATGGGCGGAAACGTATACAAAAAAAGATAGTATTAAATTAGGCCCTAAGGTCATTTTTGGCTAGATGGATTTTATAGCTCGAATTATTTCTCTCTCTGCGATACCAACAATACTTCAGAGGCTCTTTCTCTTGAATGCTCTAACAATCTCATCCAATTCAATATTATTGTTGACAGTTGAAAATGAAGACGTAAAATAATCTGCAAAACAATTGATTAAGTTTCACTGGTGTCAAAGACTGTTGCTATGGAGACAAACGAGAATTCTTTCATTAAATACACATGATCAAAAACCAGTCGGTTTTAAGGTTATTTCATCAATTTTTTAAATGTAATTCGTACCTATATTAAATTTTAATGACCCTTTTTATATACACTCTTATATCATCCTTAAATATATTGTATATATTTTAAGGTGACCCTAAAAAAACGAATATTTTTTTTCGTGTCTCTTGTGAAAATATGTTAATTTATCATGTTTTAAGAGCCCCTTCAAAAAATCAGCTTAAAAAAAATTATTTAGAGGTCCCTCAAAATTTTTAAAAATTTCCAAAATCGTCAAAAATAGATTTTTTTTCTATTTAATTTTTTTTCTCGTTATTTTATCATTTTCTAGGTTGAAAAAAATTTCGATTCTGAATATTTCAAATCGATATTTTAATTCTAAAGTTCACTCATAATTATTTTAACTTTCAGAGTAGTGTACTTATGTTTTCGAGCGACCTCTAAAAATAAATATCAACGAACTAATATTTTTTTTTGTTGAATTTGATGAACAAAAGAATAGAAATAAATCACGAGACTTAAATTTTTAAAAATTATAAATATTTGATACTCGCACTGCGGTAGAAAATTTTACCTCGAGAAATTTTTTAAGTGACTCGTGATTTATTTCTATTATTTTTTTACCAAATTCAATAAAACAAATTATTAGTTCGTTGATATTTATTTTTAGAGGTCGTTCGAAAACATTTTAGGTACACTAATTCTAAAATTAAAATAATTGTGAGTAACCTTTAGAAATGAAAATATCGATTTGAAATTTTCAGAATCGAGATTTTTTTCAACCTAGAAAACGATAAAATAACGAGAAAAAAATTAAAAAAAAAATTGTAGACGATTTTGGAAATTTTTAGATCTAAAAAATTTTTTGAGCAAATTTTTTGAGAGGGCTCTTGAAACATGATAAACTAACATATTTTCACAAAAGACGCAAAAAAATATTCGTTTTTTTTGGGCCACCCTAATGTATTTGTGTTCGTCTTCATCTTTTTTGTAATAAATTTTATGTTTCCGTTTTATATCTTTTATGATACAAACCACGGTTCATGACTAATAGTGATTGATTATATTGCATTAATTGTAAAATTATTACGAAACAAACCTGTCGTGCATACATACGGGGTACCTATATCAGAAATAATCGCATATTTAACTTACAACTATGCAACTCATTATAAGCAACAACTTTTGTCTAATAATTTTTTTTTGAAATCTCATGATTTGTATGGTACTGTGTATAATATCCATTAAATTAATGCTAAGCTACCGATGGAATAAATAAATATCAAAATAGACTAGCTAACCTTTGCTAGTTTACTTAAATGTAAATACATATTAGCATTAATAAATTAGTTCCCATTATTGTGCTTTTTTTTATTATTATTAAATCAAATAATCTTTTCGACTTATGCCCCAGTAGTGGGTAACAAAATATAAAATTTTAAAAAGGTCTTTGAAAAGAAATATATTAAACAAAAGTTGTTGCTTTTGATAAACATTTCGGCACTTATTTCACGGGTACCTACCCTTTTCAGTCTGATTCCAAATTCAGTACAAAGCATTTACGGGCGTATTTTCGAGGTCAAAGTAAGACTTTTTCTCCCTATAAACTTGTGTCCACAAATGCTTAGTTTTTGATATACAGTATGTGGATAAATTTGGAACAAACACACTGAAGAATTTTTCGAGACAATACGTCTGAATCTGGTTAGGGCTGAGGCAGTACAGTATTGGGGATCATGAAGGCTTGCAAAAAATGTAATAAAATTTCTAGGGTCGTATAAAAAAAATGAAGTTGATGATGGTCCTGGAGAGACCAAACGTTACATATAAAAATTGATTATGCCATTCGATAGAGGGCAAAAAGTGGCCATGAGAGTGTTCTTCCTTTTTCAATATCGCCTCAAACAAGGCTGAAATAAAACAAAAACTGATTTCCAAAATTCCGGTTTTTTCAAATATTTCAAAAACTAATCATGTTAGCCTTGATTTTTTAGAGGCATAATGTTGATCCCCTGATTACGCAACTTTGCCCCCTTTGAGCTAATTTGTATCTCTTACCGTTTTCGAGATTCCTATAGTGAGAAGTGAATTTGTAACAGCCTGTATACGTTTATGTGCTATCACAAGTTTAAGCTACTTTAAGCTACATGCCAAAGAACATTGTTGCAAGGTAAAAGAGAGGATAGGAGAAATATAAATTATAGGTAGAAATAGGTACAGTGAATTTTTTTTTAGAAATATTTTTAATAAACCTTTTCAATATTTTATATTTTATTCTGATACCGATGGATAAAAATTTAATTTTTTTTAATTTGAAATTCCAAAGCTAAATACCTAAATTATGGAAATGTATTACTTTTTAACATAAAATTTAATATTTTTAAATTCTTTTGTCAACAAATATTTATACTAATCCATTAATTGTTTAAAAAAAATGATAAATAGTGTATTAATTTTCAAAATTAAAGTAAAAATATTTTATTAAAAATTTCCAATTTAATATTTTCATAGCTTAAGAAAATTTTTGTACTCTTCGAATTTCTAGAGCTGCTCTTGTAGGGGTATATTTATACACAAAATCCGTTTTCTTTCCAAAAAATTGTTTAGGGGTTGTTTTAACTGTGTTCCCGTAGTTTTAGGGAAAAATAAATAGGTAGCATATATTTGTATTCAGCACTCCAAAATTATAATTAAAATACTGGTTTCTTACTTTTCCTTTAGTGACCCAAAGTTGCTTGTTTTTTAACAATGGTCTTTGAAGAAATTGCTTCGGTCTTCTATTTGGAATAATAGCATGAATGTATTTCTCGTCTCTAACACTCTGTAGATTTCCAGACATTTATATGAAACTTTTTCGTTGATTTGTAATATACTCGTAGATCGACTATAAAAATTTGGGCAAGCAATGTAGTTACACTCTGTATGTTTGATCTATGCCATCATCAATTTCTTTTGGTTATCAAGGTCCAATGTTTTTGTAACACACCCTGTAGTCAAAACATCGACAAATGTTTCGAAAACAGGGGTTTTTATTAACGCTGGCATTTTATAGCTAACAACTAGCACTTTTAGTAAAATTATGATTTCAGGAAATATAATGATAAACAAAAGAAGTAAAAATATGATATTTTCCTTATTCAGAATGTATTGTCAGCTTGTAAACTGGAGAAAACTTGTGTAACTGATACAGTGAAGAGACATTGCTTCTAACTTGCTTAGATTTTTTAAAACCCTCGTCAAAAGACTTTAATAGTCCTAAACCTCAATTTAGATAATGTATATCTACTGTAACTAAAAGAAAATGTTTTGAATTAAATTTTTAACAGCAACTTAATAAAGTATTTATGTTGTTACTTAAAAAATGAATCATTTTCTGTATTTTGAGAATTTTTTGGAGGGAATAAAGCTCAATAAATCACAACCATTTATATTTACAAATAAAACAGAAATTACAGATTAACAAAAACAACCCTCTATTGGCTGCAGGTAATAAGAAAGCCTTGGTCGTATAGAGGTAGATCATCGATAATGAAATCTTTCTTTTCTTCGTCGTCATCTTCGCACTTGGTCCGACTAAGATTCGGCTCCAGGTTCTGAAAGATTTTCACATCGTTCTTTGCCTCGTTGTGTCCGTTCATATGTTTATGTAGAGACGCTTTCAAAGAAAACGTATCGCCGCATATATTACACATATAAGGCCTCTCACCCGTGTGTGTCCTTAAATGTACTTTCAAATGCGTGGACTGATTGAAGGTTCTATTGCAAACGTCACACCTATACCGCTTGTCTCCCGTGTGTATCCGCATGTGTCTCTGGGCCCCGTTGGAGTAAGGAAAACTTTTACCGCATATGTTGCACAAAAACGGTGTCTTTTTCGACTTTTCTCCAGGAGCAGCATTGTGGGTACGCATGTGCCTTTTCTGCGACGACAACCGTTGGAATTTTTTGCCGCACACCTCACAAGTAAAGTTACGTTCCCCGGTGTGAGTCGTTATGTGTTCCCGTAAGTGGTACGACTGTTTGAAAGCATGGTTGCATATGTTACATACGAATTTCTTGTCTGAGTCGTGTATTTCAAAGTGCTTGGTTAATTTCCACACTTTGGAAAAGTGTAAATCACAAAAATTACATTTATAGGTACCCTGTTTTTGTTTCTTGCGTTTCCCGACTTTCTTATCCGGTACACTTGTCCTTTTATTATCGCAAACATGGTTGACCAACTCGGAAGCTGTGAAAAACACAGCTTTGCACTTGCGGCAAGGGAAATTTGAAAAATCCAAGTCGTTCCCTGCACCTTGGTCTTTAATTTCTAATGATTCATTTTTGACTTCCACGTCTTGCTCTACTGCAGTAACAATATCTTCGGTATAAGAACTTAATTCATTAATCTCATTATTGTCCTTTATATCAATCACTTCCTGTCCGTTGTCCTTACTGCTGAAAGTAACTGTTTCCTCGAATTTCGTGCTCCAATAATCCAAAGCGCTTACAACCCTTTCTTTAAACTCATACGCCTTATTTAATTCGTCCACACAAGCACTGCAGATTAGCGTCTCCTCAAAGACTGTCTACAAATAACAAAAATAATCCTACAACACTAATAATAACGACACATGTTTACTTACTATTTCTGCACTCAATACACTCTGTAGCTTATTCAAATAGGTCACATTATTCCATTCCTGCGTGAATACGTCGACTAAGACCAAGTTCGTCTCGTTGTAGTTATTTTTCAGGCATATCAGGCAGGTCGCCGGGTTCGAATTCATATCAGATTTTTAAACAAATGCAAAATGTTTCGTTTGTGCTGCGTTGAGGTTAACCAGAAACAAAAACAGACAGCTGTCTTCCACCGATGTCACGATAATGTAGGTGTCCGACTTTATCGATCGATTTTGAGCGCAATCGCGGTGGTTCAAATTTGAGACTTCCCGGATTTGTTTATCAATCAAATTAATTAATTCGTAGGAGAAAAGTAATTACTAATTAAATATCATACTGTGTCAAGTTTAATTACAGGATATCTTTTTAATATATGTATATTATACAGGGTGTTTCAATTAAAACTTCCCACCTGGAAAATATGGTAATTAAAAAAAACAAAAAAACCTGAGACGTGATGGCGTTTTGGGTGTCTTGAAAGCTACCCCTTAGACAGTGGCGAAAAATACACTTAAACTTGAAATGGCACCCTATGTTGAGTGACACCTCATTTCAAAACTTTTTCAATTCTGCTCATGACGACATACAATAATACAATCCTTGCTACACTTCCGAACGAACATTTCGATGCATTTCGGGTGTTATCTAACAATATATTCTTCAACAATTTCTCTAAAAAAAAATTTTTTTATTTTTCGTGTGTATTTTCCGCCCCTGTCCAAGTGGTAGCTTCCAAGACGCCAAAACTTACCCCAATACGTGTCCCCCCTGAAAAAAAATCGACTTCTCTCAGGTTTTTTGTTTTTTTTTTAATTCCGCTATTTTAATTGGAACACCCTGTATAGTCTAATTAATGAGTTCCCCAAACATTGAATTCCTCCTATTTCACTGTTTATTATCAACCTGAATTTAGTGCAGCTATTTTGTATTACATCTAACATAAAAGCAATGATGCCAGATTTGGAAATTTTTCCCTCGTTCTGGAGAAAATATTCCAAATTTCTGGAACTAAGGAAATAGGGAATTTTTTATGAATTAGACTGTATTAAATTCTCTATAGTTTATAGTTTTAACAGAAATTTATATTCTTTTTTCTTTCGGAAAACTGTTTTCTTGATACACTGTTTAGGCTTCTGTTCTTTGTATTTTTTTATTCATTTTAAGCCCATAAAATTCGAGGTAGGCCTGATTTTTTAAACAGGCGTGTATTTGGTCTAATTCGCCCCGATGCGACTTATGATTTAAAAAATTTTTGTATATGGAATTCTGAGAAAACACTAATTATAAGCATTTGTGTCTAAAATCATTCCATATATATTTTTACTTAAAATTAAACTCCTCCAACTTCCCTGTAGGGGTTTTCAACCTCGGGAGATAAGTCGGTATCTTGGTTCGGGACACAGGAACGTAACAAATTATCCGCTGACCCAAGTAATCTACCTTTTGTCCGGGCGAATTTCATTGATATATGACATGGGCTCGTCATCACGAACAAAAGCTCTTCGTTAGCATATAAACAAGTAGTCCGGGCTTAGGAGGCATTTTAGTAGATGTTTATTAAAGCTTATTAAACGTGGTGATACACACTGTAGATAATTTATTTTGACGCAGATGTAGTATAATAATACCCTCGAGTACTGAGCTAAAAAAATATACTTGACATTTATCGTAAACGTCAATTTAGACAATAAACAAATGACGGAGCGATCCTGTAAATCTCAGGGGTGGTTTGATTTATACGATTATGGATTTTTTATAAACTGTTATAAAACCCTAGCCCACTCGATTTTCTTAAAACACAATAAGCAGAGAATTTTTTGTACTTTTCTCTTCTTAAAACATTGTTTTTAAGGAAAAAACCCTCCGTCGTAATTCAAAGCGTAGAAAAACAATAAGACGAAGTAAACACCCTCGGGCAACGCAGAAGGAGAAAAACCTGAGGGATGACGTCAGAATTCGCCGAAACAGTGATTGATGAGAAACCGATTTTGCCCTCCTCACAGGGCCATGATTGATACTTGTTCCTGTATAAAATTTATTATTCCCCGTCTCAACAGGTTATAATTTTATATCATTAAAAGTTGGCCGTCGACGGTGTCGTCTCCACCCCCACCTCTCGCAGGCCACGACAAAGGCATAATTCCCTTTTGGGAGAGGGCAACAAAAGTTCGGCAATTTAAACTCCTCTCGACTGTGCGTCGGCGTTGCCTTATTATTTAACACTAAGACTATTTCGCAATTCAAAGTTGATGCATGATTAGTAGCCCAATTCCCGTGAATAATGGAATTAGAGGCCGGAATACTGGGGAAGGGGGGTAGCGGAAGGGGGAGATCTGAAACTGTGGAACCGAATGTCGGTAAAAAATAATTGGGTCATAACGGAACAATACGAACATTCAGAATGTTAGTTAGCACTCTGTGTATTAGTCATTTTCTTTCATACGGTACGGAATCAAAAACAATCACGTCTGGATTCAAAGGGCTCGTGTATAATAGTTTTTTTAATTCAGACTCAGAAAGCATACGTCGTAGTTTCGCAGTTAGTTGATGGTCAAAAGATCAAATTTTTTTCAACAATTTCTCGCTCAAAAAACGGAGCACGGTAAAGCGCACGGAACCCACTAAACATTTTTCAGTTTCTGACATGTTTCAGAAACGTTTCCATTTTTCTCAAAACGTTTCATAAAAAATCCATGCATCGTTCTGGTAACGTTCTAGAAACCCAAGATGTTCTCCCCAAAATACGTTTCCAATGAAACGTTTCAAAAAAATTGGTTTCAGTAACATTCTTTTTATGTTCCATTAATGCACTCGATATTTTTGTTTTACGTTTCAGTATACTTTCAGAAATGTTTGAGTAACATAATAATTTTATTACCATATTGTTCTCACAATGCTCTCAACTTTGGATAATTTTCATTTCAAAAGCGTTTTTGAAATAGTATAAATAGTGTGAGCAATTTTTTAAATATTTCTAATACTATTCTGTGATATTTTTATTTGTATTGTGAAATGAATGACTTAATTCGAACTCCAGACAACTTCTGATTTCTCAAAAAATATAACTAAAAAAGTTGTTACATTGTATATTAAAAAAAAAATTAATATGCTCTTCCAGTTTAGGGATGCGGCATCTTTTACCAAGAATTTCTTTCTTTTTGAGAAGCCACTGAATAAAGTTTCTAATATGGATTACGAATTTTGCCATTCATCGTGCAAATAAAAATGTTACAAAACAATATCAGAAGCATTTTAAAAAAGCTACACATCATTTTATATTGTTCAAATACGCTTCTGAAATGGAAATTTTCTAATGTTGAGACCATCATGAATATGGTAACAATGACGAACTGATAATTAGAAAAAGTTAGTTATGATTAGGATAACAGCAAACGCATGTTTTCCAAACGCTTTTTTTAGTTATTATTTTATTTGAGTGAATTTAAATAGCAACAGTGAATAAACAGAACATCAAGGTTTTTATTTTTGTGCTTACTTTTGTTCTACACCTTTTACTTTTCAAGATTTCAGTACCTAAAAACCAGAAATATGACTATTTCTCGGCCAGGGATATGACCACCTTAAATGATACTAATAAGGATTTTTTAAATTTGTTTGTTATTTATGGATAATGTGACAATGTAACTTCAAGAACATGTAGAGAATTTGTTCTTCATAAAATACAATAAGACGATTAGTGCCTTTATTATTCTCTCACTATTATTGTTGGAATTATTATAATAGATATTTCCGTATTTTCATCATACACAAATAGGTATTTTTTAATGTATTTCGTGAAGGTCTTCGTTTTTCTGGATATCGAGCAACAAATTCTCTAAATGTTTTTGAAATTACTTTATCACATTTCCCATAAATAACAAACAAATTAAAATAATCTTCATTAGTATCTATAATTTAAACGATCCTCAGGCATGTTTATATAAATTTTCGGCAAAAACTATTATAGACATAATAATAATTTGACAATTAACTTTTTGGAATGTTTCTGATCATGGCCAGTTTGATAACAGATGTGATACAAGAGAAACTGTCCGAAAATTAGAAAATTGCAAATATCTCTAAAAGTAGTAAAGGCAACCCTAACAATGCTTATATGGCTTGAACGGAAATTTCATACGACAGAGTAAAAAATACAGGGTGTTCCATGTAAGTTAACAAAGTTATTGCTGTTTGGAATTATCAGAATGTAACAGCAAAAATGAACCACCTAGTTATTAAATGTTTTAATTTGTTGGTATACCATAATTTAGTCTTACCTATGCCATTTACAGGTACCAAAAATCCACTTAATATCACGCTCCTGAAAAGAGTTACTACGAGTAGCATCTCCGTAGATCCTTGCATCTGTCAATTTTTTTCTTTAAAAATTAATATCTCAAAATCTATAACTCCTAGGTATAGGGAATATTTAATAAACTGGCCCTCAGACTTCACGTAGAATCCGAAACTGCGATAAAATATAGGGTGTCCCATTTAAAATAAGAAAGTTAATGTCGAAAGTTCTAAATATTTTAGCAGTGTTGACCCTAAAGCCGTTGCTAGGTTGCCAAATTTTCAGATTTATCGAACCACCACTTTCCGAGATATCGATAATGGCGATACCTGGTGGGACACCCTCTATATAAATTGTTCACGGGAAGAATATATTTTGCTTAATTTTTTAAATCTTTCGCTTAATTTCCTTTCCTTTCTTTTAAAGGAAAGTATTTATTCTGTTACAGGGACATAAAATTGCCCTGTCTAATAAAACAATCGAGCACCACACTTAGATGCATCCACAAAAGCATTAGAGTGAAAATAAAAACTCTCCCTATTTTACAAATTGTATATCCCGCCTTAATCTGTTATTGACTCCGACCCTGTGCTAAAAACTTCCAATATCATACCTGTATAACAACGTTGTGAAAGACATGAATGTAAATATACCCTCTTCTTAGCTTAAATGTAGAAATATTAGGTTTTAGTAGTAAAACCGAAACGTTGTTCCCATATGGCAAGTTTTTAGAGTTAAAAATATCGTCCCGGCGACCTTTACCCAAAAACACCGATTTAATCGGGGCGACAAATGTGGAACGATGTTTGAATACCGTAATCCCGTAAATGATGGACGCCATTCGGAACCCGGTTCTCGCTCAAATCCCTCCTAACGGCGACGCTGAAAACGAATCGTAATTTTATTATTCGTTCATTGATAGCACCGCGATAAATTCCTAATCAATATTGTGTATGTCCGGATTGGGGAAATGCGATTTTTATTGTGCCAGCACCTTTGTAAGTCGTATTCGTAAACGTTTCAATATAACAAATAAAACTAGCTGGGGGTTGATCATAGAAAATGTTTGACGACGTTGTTCTTGGCATAAAAAATACTTTATTGCATTGCATTGAAATGAATTTTTGTGATAGTTGCAGAATATGTGAAGTAAATCTTTCATACTAGTTAAGCTTCCTTCATCATCTTCATCTAGTGGTTGGTCCTTTAAAAGTCCCATAGCACTGCGGCCTAATTAGGCCTATTGTGCGTCCCACTACTAGTCCTATTCAGCAAGTAGATTTGTCCTTTTTACAAAGTCCAAAAGCTTCCTTGCTGACACTTCTCTCAGTTCCTTGGGTTCCAAATAGGGTCTCCCAAGGAGCGCCATTCTGCTACGTGCAAATCCCGGGCACTCGCCCAGGATATGCAGAGAAGTTTCATCCGCCGATTCACATCCTCGGCAGACCGGACTGTCTACAAGCTTTAGTCTATGTAGATGTTTCCTAAAGTGACAGTGTCCCGTTATGAGTCCTGTCACTCTCCTGAGCCGGATTCTATTCAAGCTCAGTAGCTCATTCGCTCTTCCCTTCGAAGGATACTCCATAAGCTCCTTAGAATGGCTATGTCCTGGCCTTGAAGTCCAGTATTTCCTATGTTCTGT